>NC_091471.1:363065966-363365966 GCF_036971445.1 Narcine bancroftii | reverse complement strand
GTGATTATTAGTCTATTGTAAGTTTCCTTTTTAAGAATATCATTTTTTTTTGGGAGATTGCAGATTTTTTAAAGTATGCCAGTCAGTATTTTAGCTTTTGTACTAAGGAAGACTGCCATTTTGTTTGGCAGCATGCAGCAGTGAATTTATATATATTATGGGATTATCAGTCATAGTTTATAGAACCAAGACCTAGTGATGACCAGAAGGATGTACAGAGGCAGGAGTAAAACATGAAAGTCTGTAGACACAGTGATTGAAGTAAAAACATAATGCTGGAAAAACTCCGTGTGGTTCAATGAGGTAGCAACCAAGCAAGCACAAAACTCGAAAGACTGTACAACAGGCATTATTCCAGTAAAGGTCTGAACACCAGCTCGTGCCTTGGTGGCTCCCCGTGTGACTGGCTCAGGAGAGGCCGGCTCAGGTCAGCTGATTGACAGCCGACCAGGTGGAGTCAGCCCCTTTGGTGGTCTTCCTGCAGGTACAGAGATCGCCCCCTGCAGTGTGGTCGTATCACCACACTCAGCATGTACTTTATACAGCAAAGATAAAGATACACAACCAATGTTTAGGCTTGAGCTCTTCATCAATGTTTTGGAAACATTAAACACTGAAGAGATAGAAAAAGTAGAAATGGCGAGGATTTTATGAGACCTTTTTGCTTGTGTTAAGAATCTAATCACAACTCTTCATCTGGTTATTCACTTTGTTGTAAATGAAGTGATGCAAAGCCTCACCTTTTGTATCATTAATTTAGCCTTGTAAATCACGTGCCAGTTTTTTTTTAAAAAAAGCACGTGATTCATTTTCCCTTCTGGTTGGCTTGGTTCAGTACAAAATAATTCCAGATACTTACCACTGGTCTGCTTTATTTAATACTGCCCTCTTCCAGATACTTGCTCATTGATTTGTTTTAATCCCACTGAAGCAAATATCTGGAATGGGTCTGTACTCAGTAAAGCAGAACAGAGAGAGTAAATATTTGACTCAGTTCAGTGCAAATGAAAATAGGCCATGCATTGTGTATCTGGGATAGTTTAGTTCTGCAAGAAAATCTAGAAAGAGCAAAAATATTACATGTTGTAGATCAGAATAAAAAAAAGAGAAGAAACTGTATAAACTTGAAATGGTTCAGGATTGACTAAAAATAAAGCAGTGAGTAAATTCTGGCATGCTGCAGTATTGAACAAAATACACCAGGGAAAGTTCAAGTTCAAGTTGGAATTTATTGTCAGAGTACAGACATGACAAAACCTGAGGTTCTTTATCGATAGTGTAAACTATACTCAAGACAAAGTTTTGTACACAAAAGAAAAATGTAAACAAACTGAATGCAGGAAAAAAAATGTTCAGTAATAAATAACGTGCAAAGTCCTTAGATGAGTTTCAGATTGAGTCTGTTGTTTAGAAGTTTGATGGTGGATGTTCCTGAACCTAGTGGTATGAGTCTTACGGCACCTGTACCTCTTTCCTGCGGTCTATTTTATTCAGGACTGAACTATTCAGACATAAGGAGCAGAAGTGACTGCAGATGCTGGAATCTAGAGCAAAAAAACTAAACTGCTGGAGGAATTCAGTGGGTCAGGCAGCATGTGTGAAGGCAAAAAGAAAGTCTTTGTTATGGGTTGAGACCCTGCATCAAGACTGAGAGTGTAGAGGAGAGATAGCCAGTACAAAGGGGTGAAAGGGAGGGCAGGCAGCTGGTAGGTGGATCTAGGTGAGGAGTGGAGACAACAGGCAGATGGAACCAAGAGGGGGAGAGGGAAAGTCGAGCTAATGAGACAACCACTGAGAGGTGATAGATAGAGACAGTGGCCAATGGAAACAGGTAGGGGTTGGAGGGGGCCCATTGGCCCTGCCCTCCACAGATTTGTTTTCACAATACAGCATGGCAGAAGGCCCTTGTGGCCCTTGAAACCCAGGTGACTCAATTACACACAATCACCACCCAATCCAGTATGTTCTTGAAGGGTGGGAAGAAAACCTGAGCAACCAGATAAAACCCATGCAGGTCACGGTGAGAACGTACAAACTCCTAACAGATGGCATCGGATTTGAGCCCGAGTAGCTGGCCCTGTAATAGTGTTGAGCTATCCGCTACGATAACTGTGCTGCCCACATGTTGCTGAACCCACTGAGTTCCTCCAACAATTTTTAAAAAATCATTATTTTCCATCTGGGCCAGTGGTTCTCAGCCTTTTACTTTCCACTCACATCCGCTTTAAGTGATCCCTATGCCATCTGTGATTTGTGATTAGTAAGTGATTGCTTAAGGTGGGATGTGAATGGGCAGGAATCCCTGCTCTAGACTCAATTGTTACTGAAATATTTTGCTTGAGAAAAATTGTCATTGGCCAATTTCCTTTGGAGTTATGAGACCGCGCACATAACAAGTCAAGGAGGTACGATTAAACCAGTGGTTTTCAAACTTTTTCTTTCCACCCACCCACACACCACGCTAAGCAATCCCTTACTAATCACAGAGCACCGATGGCATAGGGAATACTTCAAGTGGTATATGAGCGGAAAGAAAAAGAATGAGAACCACTGGTCTGGGCACCCTCTGGCCAGATAGCATCGACATTGACTTTTCTGCTCTCTACTAAACCCGCTCACCTTTCCTTCCGCCCCCCCCCCACCATTCCTGTCTCTCCAGTTTTCCCTCCCTTCCCCCTCACCCACTCAGCCGTCTCTCCTCCCCCTCATTGCTGCTACCCCCTCCCTCCTTTCTTCACCTATCATCTCCCGCCTTTGCCACACTCCTCTTTCGTTCAGGTGTCCGCCATGCCTTGAAGGATGCCTCAAGCCCAAAATGTTGGTTCTGTATCTTTACCTTTGCTTCATAAATGACACAGTTTGACCTGCTGAGTTTCTCTGGCATTTTGTGTTTTTACTCCATCGGTTCATGTATCCCTGTTTTACAGGTCTGTCATCTGCCAAGTTGCATGACTTAACTCCACGATTGCATTTTCTCCCTGAATTAATCTTGCGTGCACTATCTCGATTCAATCCTTTTCACCATCAGTTCGGTTCATTGTTAGTTCACACAGTGATTCCTTTGGTTTTGTATTCTCCTCCTACTCTTTGCTCTCTCTATTTGTTACTTAAATGCTCACAATGACTCATTTCCATCCAGTAAGAGATACGTGCAATCCATTCAAGGCAGACGGAAGAATTCATTCTATTCAGCTCCTACAAATGTGCAAAGTAGTTCAAGCCAGTGATTTAACGGAGGGAGGGCCGAGCTCCATCTGGTGAACCTTGAGCCCTTCTCAGAACCCTCACAATGTATCTCAGGCTGTAGGACGGGGTGTGTCAGCTGAACATCACGTAGGAAATAAGCACTGGGAGTGCATCATCTCCCTGAGAGGAAACGTCCACGCCATAAACTCACTGCTTCTGTATTCGTTGCGAAATGGCCTACTGTGGAATTCAGGATTTTTACGTTTACATTTCAGATTTCCAGCACTAGACCCTGAGACTCCTTCATCAATCATCTTGCCCACACTTTGCCTTTGCACAGTGCCCTCCAAATGTTTGGGACAAAGATGCTTTTTTTAAAACTTTATTTGCTCCTGTGCTCCACAGTTTTAAATTTGGAAATAAACAATTCACGTGTGATTAAAGTGCACATTACAGATTTTATTCAAGGTTATTTGTATGCATTTTGGTCTGACCATTTAGAAATTACAGCACTTTTTATAAATAGTCCCCTCATTTCAGGGTACCAAATATGGACATAGCAGTATATTAAAGTGGTCATGTTTAGAACTTTGATGCTTATCCCTTGCGTCCAATGACTGCCTGAAGTCGGCGATTCATAGACATCACCAGGTGCTGAGTATCGCCTCTGCTGCAGCTCTTCCTTGTTTCAGGATGTTATCCCCTTAAGTTTTCTCTTCAGCATATGGAAGGCATGTTCAATTGGCAGCAGAAAAAAAATGAGGAGTTCCTCACATTCATATTTTCCACCAAACTTTGCCACACTTCAAGTTTGTCATTTAGTTCTTTATCTTATATTTTATTTTGAGCTGTGCCATCCCTAAGGAAGAGTGGAGCTCAAACTGTGATGTAAGACGACTTGTTGGGGGCAGCAGCGACTGGCAGGGAGTGTTAGGTCTGCTTTGTTCATGAATGAGTGAGACAAACACCAGACTGAGTCGAAATCAGGGTTCTTTGTTCTTTATTACCGGATTGTAACACTTGCAACTAAACATGTTAGTCGGAGAATGCATTCTGCCGTTATCAGCAAAATGGTGATTTTTTATACCCTTGGATACATGCTTAGAACATCATCATATCATTACTTGTCCAATGACTAAAACTGTTGCTATCCTTTCCCTGCTAGCTTCCTGCCTCTCAATCCATCAATGTCTCTCTTATCTTGTAAGTACAAGGATGCATTCACATCTTGCTACAGCCCTGTACAGGGTAACTCCTTACACATTCCCATCTCATGATGTTTTACCTTACAGGAGAGAGGAGGCGGTGAAGTCATTTTTCCTCAGTATTTGGGAATGACAGATTCTTACCTTGTTCAGGAATTACCTCCCAACATGCTTTTTCACACCTATAAAATTCTGAAGTTACTGTAATGAGGTACCTCCTTCTGGTCGCCACAGGAGAATAGCAGACGGCAACTCGTTGGCCCTCCGCCCTGCGTTGGATGACCTAGACCACAGAAGCATGTACATCAGGCTGTTGTGCATTGACTACAGCTTGGATTCAACATCATCATTACCTGCCAAACTCATGACCAAGCTAAAGGATCTGGGAATTTGCACGTCCAGCTCCAACTGGTTCCTCAACTTCCACATCGGCAGACCCCAGTCAGTGTGAATTGGGACCATCCCCTCCCCCTCACTGATTGTCAACATAGGAGCACCCTGCATGCTGAGCCCATACTCTATTCCTTGTACACCTACGACTGCACAAAAACACAAAAAAGCTGGAGGAACTCAGCAGGTCTCGTAGCGTCCATTGGCAGTAGAGATATCGTTTTGGGCTTGAGCCCTTTGTCAAGGTATGTGCAAAAGGTTGGCAGGTGCCTGAATTAAAAGGCTCCTCGAAGGGAAGAAAGGGCAGGGGGAGGAGCATAGGCCAACAGATAAAGGGTGATTGGACATGGTTAGGAAGACAGGAGAGGAGATGTGGGAATTGATTGGGGAAGGGGTGGCTCTGTGAACGCAGGGCTGGAGAAAAGGAGAAAGAGGGAAAGAGAGAGCAGAGCGAGTGGAAAGGAGATTTTCAGGGATAGGGGAAGGAGGAAATGGGGGAGTGGCTAACAGAAAATGGAGAAGTCAATGTCAATACCACCTGGTTAGAGGATGTCTGGATAGAATGTGGTGTAATTGTCGATGTTCATGCCAACAGGTTGGAGAGTGCCCAAGTTCTGTGCAGCCATGTTCTGCACCAACTCAATCTACAAATTTGCCGACAACACCACCATTGTCAGCCAAGTAACTGAAAATGACGAGTCTGTGTACAGGATGAAGATAGAGAACCTGGTTGCGTGGCAACAGAAAACATTGCTGCTCTCAATGTCACCAAGACCAAAGAGCTGATTGTTGATTTTAGGAAGGAGAAGCCAAGGGACTATACACCTGTCCGCATTGATGGGATGGAGAGGAGAAGAGAGGCAGAACCTTCGAGTTCCTGGAAGTCCATATTTCAGAAGACCTTCCCTGGATCCAGAATGCCTTGACTTTCAAAGGAGTCTGAGGAGATTTGGCATGTCACCGGAACTCATTCAAACATCCACACAGGTGCCCTTTGGAAAGTATACTGCCAGGTTACATCACTGGCTGGTTTGTTAATTCAAAGAAAGCAAAAGACTGCAGAGGTAGCTGGGTCAATCATAGACTCCGGCCTCCAATGCATTGCAGACATCTAAGTGAGGAGTGCTGCCTCAAGAAGTCCCACGATCCCTTTTCTCTCCCATTCTCTAAAGGAAAGGCTATCTATTGTGAAAGGGATTAGTTGATTTCGATAAAGTTTAAATCAAATCAATTGTGTTGAATAAATTAAATGGATTGTCAATTCAATTCAATCAGGAATTCTACCATATCACCTATGAAAGTGAATTAACAACTTAGATTTTGTTCACAATATTCGAACAAATTTGGGAACCGTTCGTGGAACACAACAGAGAAGTCCTACCGCGGACCTCCACCACCTAAAATGACAGAATGAGAAGACGACGAAATGAACTGACCCAGTGTGCAAAAGTAGAGGACACAAATTTCTTGTTTATTTTCATTGTGTGATGACATTGTTTAATGGGTTTAATGTATCATATTTGTTGAATGTTGAGTGGGTGGGGAGGGGGGTGGGAAGGAGGGAGGGAAGGGAGGGGGGAAAGAGGAGAAAATGGCACTGTGTATATTCAAGAGGGAAATGTTTATGTGTATTTTGGTCAATATGGTTCATAGTGTGAAAAAAAATAATTTTTAATTAAAAAAAAGTCCCATGATAACAGACGCCCATCACCTTGGTCACAACCTCCCCTCACTTATGTTTTTTACATAGAAATTACGGGGTTTTTTTTCATTCAATATTTTTTCCTACCTTCCAGAGTTGCCATTCACACACGAGTGACCAAAACTCAAAATCTCCGGCCCCTTACGCAATTTTACACTGAACACCAGAAGTGCAGTAAGTAAAGAGGCGGGACTTGTAGATACGTGCACTATTCATTAACCCATTGTGGCGTACTGCCTGCAGTTCAGTTCAGACTGCAGGCAGTCCACAAGACTGTCCAGGATGCAACAGCAGGAAAAATTTCCAAATGAGAAAGAGTCGCTCATTTCCGTTCCGAGCTTTTTACGCAGCCTGGGTTGCGGGAATTTTGCTATAATTTCCTGTCACGCAGTGGCAGTGTAAAAACCGTAACTGCTACCTTCAGGCAGAAGGTACAGAAGCCTGAAAACGAGAACCTTGAGGTTTACGACCAGATTATTTCCAACAGCCTATCCAATTCTTGAACCTCTCCTGGTTACTCTAAACATGGGCTGCTCTGAGAGTACAGAAGGTCTGCACTATTGCAAGTCATTTTTTCTACTTGAATTACTGTGACTGCCACATTGACCACAGCCAGAGGGCTGATCTCGCCTCAAACCGTGCATCTTGGCGCCTCACAGTTCAGTGGGCAGCAACCTCCTTTGAAGAAGACCGCAGAGCCCACCTCACTGACAAAAGACAAAGGAGGAAAAACCCAACACCAAACCCCAACCCACCAATTTTCCGCTGCAACCGTGTCTGCCTGTCCCGCATCGGACTTGTCAGCCACAAACGAGCCTGCAGCTGATGTGGACATTTACCCCCTCTATAAATCTCTGTCCGCGTAGCCAAGCCAAAGAAAGACTGTGAATATTATCTATTTTATGTATTTATTGTTGCTTTTAATTCAATTAAGTTTACTGTTTTTTTTTAATAAGTGCCTGCTTGGCTGGGGTAAGTAAGAATTTTGATGCATACAGTATGTACATTGTACAATGTATCTGATAATAAATTCGCTCTCTGGCTCCACTATCATTTTCCATCCATGCAGTTTTAAATAACCATTAGGATTCCACTCGTATTGTCACATTTCCTGTCTCGGCCAAAAGAACAACAACGCTGCTGTTTGGAAAATATAATGGATGTAAATGATATTCCTGTGGAATCTCCCATTATATTGAGGAACATTATGATAAAGTTTAAATCAAATCAATTGTGTCAACTAAATTAAATGGATTGTCAGTTCAATTCAATCAGGAATTCTACCATATCACCTATGAATGTGAGTTAGATTTGTATCATACCTTTCCCGGATTCTGAAGGTGCTTTTCGGCCAACAAAGTGTGTAAAGGTGATCATGCGAAACCACTCGGCAACATCTGGCAGAATGGTAAGGATTTTAGCTGGTTCTCAGTGATGCTGATCAAGGGTGAAACAGAATCAGAATTATTGTCATGGAATTCGTTGTTTTGCAGCAGTATTGCAAAGTTACCATAAATGACAATTCCCTAAATACAAGATTTAAATAAATAAATAACACGTGCAGAACGAGCGAGGCAGTGTCCGTAGGTTCATTGTCTATTCATAAAACGGATGGCGGGTGGGGAGACCCTGTTTGGTAACATTGAGAGTGTGCCCTCAGACTCCTGTACCTCCTTTCTTGAGACACCGCCTCTTAAAGATGTCTTTAATGGAGTGAAGACTAATGCCCACTATAATGCTGGCCTTTTCTTGTCCTGAGCATTGGCGTCTCCATTCCAGACAGTGATGCATCCAGTCAGAATCCTCTGGTTGATATAATAATATGCAGAAAGCCAAAGATTAACTCCGCTAAGCTATTGAGTATGTTAACACACACTGACATTCAGTTGCTTATCCCAGAGATAGCATCTCTGACAATGTGGCCCTCACACAGCCTGGAGTTTATATTCAGGTCTGGATGGATTCTGCAACCTTCTGACTCAAGGGAGAGAGATACAAATGTGACCACTGGTGCAGTATGAAGGACATGGCATGAGGACAAGAGAAATGAACAAGACAATCCAAAAAAAATTTGTAAGAATTGTAAAAGCCATTTAGTATTTGGTTTACTGTGCTAGATCTCAGTTCAGTGGGGATTCTGGTTTGGGCCACCTTGGTATGGTTGATGTTCTTCCAATACCTTTTACACATGTACAGGCATTGTTAATGTCCACAACACTCACTAGTCAACAGAAACAGTGCAATAAACTGCAACCTATGAGCCGTACAACAAGGAACAAATTCTGTAGCAGGTTGCGTTGAAAGACCCCCAACGTGCTGCTGTCTGAATGTACCAGCACGGTTTTGCAAAGCTGTGAACATTTGTTGTGCTCGAGTCGCGGAGTCAAGGTATTATTTCAGATTTCAGATTTATTGTCAGAATACATATGTGGCATGACATACAATCCTGAGATTTTTTTTACTTGTGGGCGAGGCAGAATTACTACTTATTGGCAGTGAAAAAAAACTGACTCAAGTTCACATGTAAACAACTAAAGAAATGCAAACTGACTGTGCAATACCTAGAAAAAAAACAATGAAGTGCAAAAGTAAGAGCCCTTAAATGAGTCCCTGATTGAGTTTGTCATTGAGGAGTCTGATGGGGGAGGGGGAGCAGCCGTTCCTGAACCTGCTGGTGTGAGTCTTGTCTGTATCAGATACATTGTACACCTATGCCTCTTTCTTGATGGTAGCAGTGAGAACAGAGAGTGTGCTGGGTGATGTGGATTCTTGATGATCGCTACTGCTCTCTGTTGGCAGCGTTTCCCGTAGATGTTCTCGACGGTGGGAAGGGTTTTGCCTGTGATGTCCTGGGCTGCGTCCACTCCCTTTTGCAGGTCTTTCTGGTCAGGGTGTATTGGTGTCCTCACACCAGACCGCGATGCAGCACACTTTCCACCACACATCTGTAGAAATTTGACAGGGTTTCCGGTGTCATCTCAAACCTCCACAAACTCCTGAGGAAGTAGAAATGCTGGGGTGTTTTCTTCACGATGCCATTTGTGTGTTGGCTCCAGGAAAGATCCTCCAAAACACGTTTAATGCAGAAATGAGCCTCTCATCCCATCTCACCCATGATGTATCTCACAGAGCCTCTGGCAACATTTCACATTCATGCACAGCACAGGACCACTACAATTTGTATCTGAAACATCAGTCTCAAATGGGACTCAATCTATGAGGATGATTACATGGGTCAGGGCTGTTGCTTGTCACACTCACATGTATCATAAGCATGGCTCTCCTTTCCTTGGTTTTTTTCCCCCTCGTCCCTATGGCAGTCTTTTCTGCCGTTGGCTTCCTTGGAGGCTGCCTGTTTAAGACTCGCCTTCCATGGACCTGGCAGCAAAGATGCAGGAGCAATAATCTCTGCTGCAGATCCCATTTAATGCGGAACAAAATCCTAACCATTTCTTCCAGGTAAATATTCCCAAATTTGCAAATTTATGGGAGATTCCTAAATGGGGGTGTTCTTGCAAAAGTTGTAAAAGATGCACCATCAATTTAGATCACAAAATAATGGTGAAACACTGGGCAAGGGCAGCTGAATCTGCAACACTCAAAGTTTGGACTCCTGCATGAGGAGCTGTTGCCTAGTTTCACAGACATAAACAATGCCGGGAGGCATTTTTCACTATCTGTTCATGCTTTAACACTTTTTTTCTTACATTATAGATTCTGCACTTCAATGTCTGGGTCGGGTAATTAATGTGCATTGCCAGAATAATAAATAGATACTTGTAAGAGGTTAGATCACAATCCAGCACAGTTGCCAACTTCCCCAATCCCCTTTGGTTACACACCACAGAAAATGTAAGCTAGAAACTGAGCAGCTGAAATGTGACAAAGGCACAGTGCATTTGCAGCGCTCAGATCAGTTTGGTCCAGCATACATCTCTGCTTGTGCAGTTGTCTTGTAATGTTAAATGTTGCTGTTAATAGTACAAATCACCAGAGTGGAGGGAGAAGCTCAAAGCTCCACAGGAAGAAGCCTAAGGCATTTAATATACCAATTCATGATTTAGTTACCATACATTCATGCTCATGTAATAAACATCTTGTCGTTCCTTTTTATTTATTTAACAAATTACCCAAACTACTATCGGATGGCCAAATTAAGATGGCCTTTCATCGAATAATATCTTGTGATCTGGTTAACTCTCCATTTTGCATGGATGTCTCTCTTTTTTTAAATGTTGCTTTTTCTCACTGCAAAAAAGAATTATTTTACCATGTAAACTGTTTTAGGCAAAATTATACAACACTGAAATACCAGGAGGCATGTAACACATTTTAAACTTAATTAGGCAGAATATATTACAGTATATCTTCTTTCTTTGGCTTGGCTTCGCGGAATAAGATTTATAAAAAGCCGAGCTCTTTCTGCTGTCTATCTTGTCTAAGCGACTATGTCCCGTGCTTGTCCCGTCCAGCTGTGCGCACACACACAGGGGAGATGGATGAACTGAACTGCCCACTCCCATACCCTCAGTGCTGTCATTGCCAATTACGATCAGTCTTGAGACCCCAAAGGCAGATTCATAGGAGGCCTATGTGAGATTTCCATGATATTCTCTGACAAAAGGTTGTATAGGATGAGTAATGCAGGGCTTTTTTTTGGGCCTCTTTTAAATTGTGATATTATTCCAGTCCTACACGAGAGTATCCCACACTGAGAGGAAATTGCTGTTGGCACTTCAATTAAAGGTTTTTCTCTTGCATGGGATTTATCCAAATGTATGAAGTAGGCATCAGGGCAATTTGTGACGCTTGCTTTCAGCAAGTCAGAGATTCCAAGGACGAGGGAGCACGAAGAAACCATTACTCTTCAGGCTTATAGTTTACATGGAACACCTATCACTGAATGCAACAATATTTCCATACTTAAGTGCTAGGCATGTACTCTTTGTTGCAAAATATTTCATCTTTATACAAAAGCCTCGGGATAACATGACAATAGCCAGTGAGTGCATTGTTTTAAGGTACTGTCACCATAAACAGAAACAGGATGATTTAAAACTTAGTCTGAATTATCTCCACGATTGCTTTTACATTTGAATCTATCACTTTAATGGTTTCAAATGTAAACTATGTGACATAAAAACAAGTTACAGATATAAAAAAAATTAAATGTGCCGTTTTAATACTGGTCTTCTGGGACCAGGAGATAGCCAGCCAGGAAAACAACTAGTCATAACTTGAAATTAAGAAGACAACAATCAAAGCTAATTATTGTTATGGAATGAGATTGGCTACTTTATCCCCCAGGGGCATTCTCAGAAAAGTTAAACAAAGTATCTGTAAAACAACCCTTTCATGAAGTTTGACACCATAACGTTAAACGCAATAATGGAATTTTTGTACTATGCCAATAGAATGATGCGGTACATTTGTTTTAATATTCACATCTAATTAATAGAAGATATTGATGCACATTTTTTTTAAAAATTGAGTAAAATAACATTAAGTTTAACAATGTTTTCAAGTTGTACCTTATACAGTGAGAAGGGTTCTTTGGAGAGCTTTCTAACAGGTTTGCTCCAACATTCAGCCAGCAAAACACGCAAGTCTGGTTGAAGTAGAAAGACAATACTGGAGAAACTCAGTGGGTCTAACAGTGTATTTTCTAGAGCAAACATAAAAATACCTAAACGACACTTTGGGCTTGAGTCCTTCATCAAGGTATGGAAAAATGTTGGCAGGCGTCCGAATAAAAAGGTAAGTGGAGGTAGGTGTGGGGCAGGAGGAGGATGGTTGCAAAGGTAACAGGTGGTGAAGGGAGGGAGGGCACAGCAGTAAGCAAGGGGAGGAGGGAAAGGTGGGTGAATAGAGAGGGTAGAGGATGAAGAGCTGAAAGACGACAGGGAGAAGGGGGATGGGGGAAGGGAGAGTAGGTTAGCAGAAACCGGAAAAATCGATGTTAATCTGTCCAGAGAGTGCCCAGACGGAAAATCCTGTTCTTCCTTCAATTTACAGGTGGCCTTGGCAGGATAACATATGAGGTCATTGATAGGCATGTGAGTATGGGAATGGGACGCAGAACTGACACTGAGAGTTCCCTGTCACTGGTGCGGAAAAGCCAAGGTACTTGGCAAATGATGTAGTGAAGGCCACAAGGGGAGACGGATGCGTAAATCAATCCTGCGGATGCACAAGGGAAGTGTTGCTTCACTTGGAAGACCTGTTTGAGGCCCCAGGCTGTGGTGAGGGTGGAGGTGTGGGCACAAGCGAAGCCACACGGAAAGTTACCAGGGGAGAGACTGGTAGGGAGGGTTGAGTGCACGAGGGTGTCATGGAGGGAGCAGTCCCTACGGAAGACAGAGGGAAGGGAGAAGAAGAGAATTCGTGACTGGTAGTGGGATCCTGTTGTAAGTGCCAGAAATTCCAGAGGATAATGTGTTGGATGCAAAGTCCTGTGAGGTGGTAGGTAAGGACAATGGGAATCCTGTGTTTGTTGTGTTTGGGGGCAGAAGGTCCAGAGCAGATGAGCAGAAAATGAAGGAGATACAGGTGAGGGCTGAGTTGATGGTGGTGGTGGGGAAGCCATATTTGTGGAAGAAGGCAGACATTTCAGAAGATTTGGACTGGAAGGCTTCATCTTGGGAACAGATGTGACAGAGATGGAGAAATTGCGAGAAGGGAAAAGAATTCTTGCAGGGGACAGGGTGTGAGGAACTGAAGTCAAGGTAGTTGTGGGAGTAGTGGATTAGTGACATATGTCAGTGGAAACTTGTCTCCCAAGATGGAGACAGAGAGATCCAGAAAGGGGAGAATGTTGTTGGAGATGGACCGGGGAGTTTGATATCGGGTGGAAGTTGGCAGTGAAGTGAATTAAGTTGATGAGCTCATTATGCACAAAGATCAGTGTGTATGGAGCCGTTGTACTGACCACCCCTCTGCTCTGCTCCCGAGTCATGGGTCACCTTCTGTCACCACCTACAAATCCTTGAGCACTTCCACCAGCGCTGCCTCCGCACCAACCTCAACATCCACTGGAATGACTTCATCACCAACATTGAAGTCCTCGAACAGGCAGAGGTTATCAGCTTCGAGACCATGCTGTTGAAGATGCAGCTACGCTGGGCAAGGCATGTCTCTAGGATGGAGGATCATCGCCTGCCCAAGATTGTGTTGTATGGCGAACCCTCCACTGGCCACCGTGAGAGAGGGGCACCGAAAAAGAAGTACGAGGGCTCTCTGAAGAAATCCCTTGGAGCCTATCACGTTGACCATCACCAGGGGTCTGCTCTAGCCTCTAATCTCATGGCCTGTGGCACACCATTCACCAGACCGTCTCCTCCTTCGAGAAAACATGCAGGTCTGGCCTTGAGGACAAAAGGAGATGGAGGAAGAACCGTGACACAGCAGCACCAAGCCCAGAACAGAATTTCCCTTGTCTCACATTGGTCTCGTCAGCCACCAGCAAGTCTGCAGCAGACGTGGATAGGCCCCCCTTCCCAAATCTTCGCCATGAAACTGAATGGTTCCTGAAGGTGGAAAAATAGCTGAAATATTTTACTTTATTACCTTGAAGAAAAACTACAGAAATGTGCAGAGTTAACTAAAAACATTCAATTTCAGTGATCATTCAACAATAACTGCACCTCCTTTCGATTGGCTGACCACATAAAAGTCTCTTGATTAATTCCTTATAAGTACAGATAAGCCCTAGGTCTGTTTAACTGAGTATTAGGAGAATAAACTATTAGATTCTGTCAGATTATCCCATCAAACTGGGAAAACATGCAAAACTGAGAGGAAATGACTGGTTATAGAAACATAGAACAATATAGCAGAAGAATAGGCCTTTCAGTCCATCATGTCTGAGTTGACTATGATGCAAACTTAAAACACCTGCCTAGGGGGTATCCCTCTGTTCCGTGTTTGTTCATGCGTTGATCTAAGTCGGTGGTTTTCAAACATTTTCTTTCCACTCACATACCTCCTTAAGTAAATCTTATGCCATAGGTGCTCTGTGATTAGTAAGGGATTACTTAAAGTGAGAAGAAAACATTTGAAAACCACTAGTCTAAGTGAATCTCTTTAACATTGCAATCAAATGTGCTTCTATTACATCCACTGGCCGTGCATTCCAGGCAATAACTCTGTGCAAATAACTTGCCTCACAAATCGACTTTAAACTTTTCCCCTCTCACTTTGAACCTCTGCCCTCTTGTCTTTAATATTTCCATCCTGGGAAAAAGTCTCTGACAAAGTATTCTATGTATACCTCTCTTAAATTTATAAATGTCTGTCAGGTTGGGTCTGGTACTTCACACTTGAGTTTTGATATCAGAATGAAACCTGGTGCAGTAGCATAAAACCAAAACCTGGTGTATTTTAGAAACATATAAGACTATCAAAGGAATAGATAAGATGGAAGCAGGGAACTCGGGGACATAGCCTTAAGATTCAGGAGACTAGATTAAGGACAGACTTGAGGAAGAATGGCTTCTCCCAAAGAGTAATGAATCTGTGGAATTCTTTGGCCGAGGAAGCAGTAGAGCTGGCCTAAATAAATGTATTTAAGACACAAATATATTTTGTAAAAATGGGGGAGTTAGATATTGTGGAGAACAGGGAGGTAAGTGGAGCTGAGTCCCTCCCCAGGACAGCTGTGATCTGATTGATTTGCGGAGCAGGCTCAACAGGCCAGAATTCTGCCTGGCCCACAGGAAAAAGGAATCTCAGGGTTGCATGTGAAGTTATGTATGTACTCTGACAATAAATCTGAATCTCAGTCTACTTATCATTTTCCATTATAGTTTTTTGACTATGGAGAGAAAATTTCTATAACCAATACTTGTTCATTAGGACCATCTCTGTTCCCGATCTACAAGCTTGTAGTTTGGACCTAGCAGAGAATATAGTACGGTGTCCTGCCTCGGCATGTTTGTAGGTCTTGAAAGTCAAGGTGCCTCATATACCTCCAGGACACCAGTGGCCATCTCTAAATAAGGCAGTGCCATTGCCATTTGGCTCCTGAGATGTTTTATCTCACTACCTCAGTGTGCCCTATTTATGTGAGAGTAGAGTCCCCCAATTATGCCTATCCAACAAGTTGCACAGTTAAAGGTTATTTTTCAAATAATTTCTGCACGGATTAAGATGCAGGATTAGGTAAAGTTAAAGGTAAAGGTTCCATTATTGTCATGTATACTAGATTTAGATTATAACATACATGAAATTCTTTAATTTTTGTCTACCGTAAGACTGACAGAGAGTCGTCACTTTGTTCAGCGCCCCTCACAGAAAGCTAGAGCACCTGGTGTTCCTAGGCGGTCTCCCCCTCCAAGTACTGACCAGGCTTAGGATCTTTTTTCAAATTCCACTGGAGCAGATAGGGCTCCTCTCTCTGAGCTTTTGTGCTCTGAGGTTGAATTTCAGCCTTTCAACTGTGGAACTTGGCTGCAAGTCCATCGCCGACAGCAAAGGCTCCTCAAACTGAATGGTATATTATTCCAAGACAATACTGGGTCCTGAGTGGATGCAACTGAGTCATTCATTTAACAAATGATCACTCTGCAAATCTTTAAGAAAAGCAACAATGTGTGGAAACGTGGTATTTAGAGCATAATTCATTCACTTTCTCATCCATTGTGAGCTATCATCTCGTCATGTTGCTTGTACGTGCATTACCAAATCCTTCACTAATCCTCATCAATGGGAATCGAAACTGGGTCCAAATCTTGGAAATTGCGACTCAACGGTAGCGTGGGTGTACTTTTATTCAAGCGACTGCGGCTGCTCACAAAGTTGGCTCACCGTCACTTCCTCAGGGGCATCAAGGAATGGGCTGAAAGTGCTGGCCTTGACAGTGCCATACACAACATGTAACTGAATATAAACTAAAGTTGCCTGGTCAATGGTGTGCATTTGTAAAATAAGCGATCACCCAATTAGATGTAGTTAGTACTCTAGCAAATCAAACCCCACTAACTTGATTGGCTCAATTGTTGATGGGGGCCCAGATAGGGCTGTTTAAACATGTTTACCCCAAGCAATATATAAATTCTTATTCATAGGATTACAACGTAATATCATCCTGCAATTGAAGCGGAAGCAACAATCTTGGAAACCAGAAATCTTGACATAATGAAGTAATGATATTACCATGTAATTATTTCCTGCCAGTACCTCAATTACAGTGAAGCAGTTTGGGGATGCTTGCTAAGGAATACAATGGCCATGAATCTGATATAAAACCATATCATTTGTTGTGAGAGCTCATGACCATCCAGAGGCAACATTTACACCGATGGATGACTCTTTATCAGGAGTATTGAACAGCCTACAAGAAAAACTATATCAAAGAAGCCCACCAAATTCACCTTCTTCTGTACTGCTTGACACATGAGACAATAATTAGAACAATCGATCTCTGTTAGGGAACATCCGGCCCAGTGGTGCAGAGGTCTGTTAACTATATATCCAAAGTTACAAGAGTGAAACATAAAAGTCTGCAGTCTACATGATTGTAGCAAAACAAAAGGCTGGAGGAACCCAGCCAGTCTCACAGCGTCTGTAGGAGGTAAAGATATATTACTGACGTTTCGGGCCTGAGTCCTTCTTCAAGGAATAAATAAAGAACAGGAAGGCAGCTGAATAAAGACTGAAGAATGGGAGGGGAAGGTGGAGTCCAGACCAACAAAAAGTCTTTATTGGATATAAGAGGAGAATTGATTTTGGCTCTGTGAAAGGAGACGGAGGAAAAGGAAAGATAGACAGACAGACAGAGACAGGTGGTCTCAGTCTGCCAGTGCATGGACAGACATGTCAGCAAGGGAAGTTCTTCCAAGCAAGCTACATGACTCCCCTACAATACCTATATATTGTGTCCCAAAATGTAGTCCCATGATGAATTGAAAAGATTGGCTCAGATTTTGCAGTAAGCAGTGAGCTGAAAATAGTTAGTCAATTTCAATTTAAAATGGCATGATCCTTCAAACCAGACAGAACATTTTCTGTAGTGTTCACCATCAGGCATCATTGTTTTACGTGGAAAGAAAAACTGATGAGGTAGCCAGAATTCACCCTGCCCACAAAATCCATGAAATAAACTCACAGGAGGCAAGACATAAAGACTCATCTCCTATCCTGGCTGGATTGGTAACGATTACACTTCACACTAAAACATTGAAAACATTTAGAAAAGGCTAAATTAATAATCCATGGGAGTAATTTTAAAGATTGCCTTGGAAAGAGTTTCAAAAGTCCTTTTTTAATTTAACAAATCTTGGGAAATCTCTTAAAGAGTTTTCCAAATTTTGAAGATTTCTAAATATCATTTTAATTTAACAGGACTTGGGAAAGATATTAAAAAGCCATTTTTAATTCAAACAAATTTTAAATTGACAAATTATTGAAAATCTTTCATCTGGGTCTCACCCAGTCAATTAGTCTTATTAAAGCGTTTCTCTTGGAAAATTAAATAAAATATAAATTTAGACAGTATGGTAACAGACCATTTTGGTCCATGAGCCCGTGCCACCCAATTGCACCCAATTGACCTACAACCCCTAGTACATTTTTAACAGTGGAGGAAACCCACGCAAACTTGAAGAGAACTTGCACACTCCTTATAGAGAGTGCAGGATTCGAACCCCAGTCCCTATGGCTAGCACTTTAATAGCATTGCGCTAACTGCTACACTATTCGTGCTACACCTGCCTTGTCCCTACCCAGACATAATTTCACATTTTATGGCAAGTAGTACCTGTAATTACCCTGCCTGGTCCATTTCTGTATTGATATTGATGCCAGCGAGAATAGCAGCAGTACACGTTGCAGTATTACTTCAGGTTAACTTCAGCAATTTTAAGCCATTTGTCCACTGAAATCAGAAAGATTGATAGATTGGGAGTTCGGAGGTGGAGAGGGTGAAATTTTGGCGGATCTTTCCTGGACCCAACACACTAATGGCATCGAGAAGAAAGCACTTCCTCAGGAGTTTGCGAAGGTTTGCTACAACATTGAAAACACTGGCAAATTTCTATAGAGAGGTGGTGGAATGTGTGCTGACCGGCTGCATAATGGTCTGGTATGGGGACACCATATCAACTCCATTGATTTTATGCCACTTCCTGGATCTCCCCTCTTGTGTGAGAGTCCAAAGCAGAGAAGATCATGTCTACGGTGCCTCTGGATAGATGGAGACATCAGTTCAATTTATGGAGCAGTTCTTCAGTCACTGGACGAAGCACGAGGACTGGGTGATAATCTGCTGTCGTTATCACAATCGCATTTCCTTTTCTCGCATCCTTTTCTTCTCAATAGGCAATCTGAGATCATAACTAGTTGACTGAAGTTCTTTTCCACCAAGCCACAGAAGTTCAGCAGGGGCACCTTCTGCTTCTGAGGTCTGGAAATTTTTTAGTTTGTGGTTGCTTGTTTCTTCCATTTTCTGGGTCATTTTCATTAAACCAGTTTTGTTCTTTTCTGGTGGAGAAACAAAGACTTTCTTCACAGCTACTAGTTACAGTGAAACTTCACAGCAGTCCATATGATGGGCTATTGGAGAACAGCTGGCTCTGTAATTTTCTTAAACCAATGTTTCTGTTGCCTTCGTTGGTTTGGCGTTAGGCCAGTGGAATTAATAGAGCAGAGAGGCATCACGACCTTACAGATTTCAGATTTAGTTCAGATTTATTGTCAGAGTGCATGCATGACATCACATAAAACTCTAAGATTCTTTTTCTGGCAGGTGAGGCAGAATTACCAACAAAAAAATTGTTCTCGTGTAAACAAATAAAGAAATGTGAATAACTGACTGTGCAATACAGAGAAAAAAGCAATAAAGTGCAAAAGTAAGAGCCCTTAAATGAGTCCCTGATTGAGTTTGTCGTTGAGGAGTCTGATGGTGGAGGAGGAGCGGCCGTTCCTGAACCTGCTGGCGCGAGTCCTGAGGCACCTACACCTCTTTCCTGATGGCAGCAGTGAGAACAGAGCGTATGCTAGGTGGTGTGGATCCTTGATGATTGCGGCTGCTCGCCAAAGGCAGTGTTCCCTGTAGATGTTCCCAGTGGTGGGGAGAGTATTTTGCCTGTGATGTTCTGGACTGTCCCCATTACCTTTTGCGCTCGGGGTATTGGCGTCCCCGTACCAAACCATGACCTCCCATCTCTGTACGAAAACCTCTTAGACCCTCCCCAAAATTTTCCCCCTTGATATAGGTAATATCAGCTACTTTTTTTTATTTTAGTCTCGATAAAAGGTTGACTGGCCTTGTCCACTCACGGAAGCCGCCTGATCCACTGAGTTCCACTGGCAGCTTTTTTTTTTTGCTCAGTGTTAGTATTCCTGGTAGTGAGTTCAATGTTAAATTAGCATCAAAAAATTGGCAGAAGGAGAAAGGTTTGGCAAAGGACCTCTAACCTGAAATGGTAACTTTGTGACTGACAGCGGTGCATTTAAAAAATGACCACTGATTCCTGCTCCAGGGAACATAAGCCAGACATTTAACTCTGCTGGATTATTGCTCCAGAATTCACAGCAGAGACAGCACTGATCCAACTTGCCCCGTGCATGACAAACCCTGCAGGCAATCCCTTGAATGATCCAGTTTCAAGGAATCCTCCTGCAGAGTCACAGAGTATATTCACAGAATGGGTCTTGTGTGCTTCAAGTGCATTATCATTCCCAGAATTTCACCATCACAACAAAGGATTACATATGCACGTCAACTGGAGATCGTTATTGCCCCTGCCATTTCCAAAATATGTATGGATCATTTCCAGCTTCCACTATTGCGAACCTTTGTTGTTTAAACCAATTTGACAGGTCGGAATTTTTCTAATTCAGTGAAAAGCCCAAGGGTCAGTCTGAGTAAATGCAGGAACTAACCAAAAATGTGTCCGATGTTGCATTCAGAATCAGAATCAGGTTTATTGTCATGAACGTGTTACAAAATTTGTTGTCTTACGGCAGCAGTATTGTGCAGAACAAGGTGCAAAATTTCTACAAATTACAACTCTGTAAATACAAGATTTTTAAAAACAGACAATACTGGACTATGAAGATTTTGCTTCCTGAACACTTTTGGGTGTATTTTATGCTTTTTGGGCTGCAGATCATGAAAATCACCTTAAAAATTCTTACCCGGTACTGTTTTTTAGATATAACCTATTTTTGTGATTTCCTGTCATATTTTAAGTCGACTTCAAGCATAAAAACCACAAAGTGCACCGTGTCGTTGAAAATTCATTTTCTGCTTTCTCACTTGGACGTCTTCCCTGCTGATCTTGGTGCAGGCAGTGACAAACATGGTGAAAGGTTTCACCAGGACTTTGTGACCATGGAAAAGCGGAATCAGGGCAACTGGAATCCATCAGTGCTGCGCGACTATTATTGGACACTGACATGAGAGGCATCAGATGCTGAGTACAGATGGAAGTCAACAGCAAAGCATTTTTAGGCCAGTTCAACTAACGCAATGTGTCAGCTTCATTATGTGACTAAACTTGCTAAATTCAATAGAAGTTAATGTTTCTCCAACTTCGTACGTGATACAACAAATCTGAAATGATCTGAGTTCAGCTTGAAGTTGTCTATCATAATCCCCAATTTTTTTGAAGAAGCAAAAGTTTTGAAAAAGTTTGCTGCCCAGAGTAATTAGTGCAAAAAAGAGAAAAAGTGAGATTGTATCTACACGTTCATTGTCCATTCAGAAATCCGATGGCGGAGGGGAAGAAGATGTTTTTGTAATGTTGAGGGTGAGTCTTCAGGCTCCTCCACCTCCTGCCTGATTTTAGCAGCGAGAAAAACGTACCCCTGATTTGGTCAAACGTGGATAAGCAAATTACAACAGTGCCAGGATATGATTAAATTAAGAAAAGGAAAACACAAATAAAAGCATTTGTACTGCATCATGACTTCATCCAAGTCATCAGCCCAAACATGCCCCATTAGAAAAAGTTTCTTTGTCAAACTCAGCTGAAGTTCGAGAAACTTATGTATATTTGGAAGTGAGCCAGCCTAGTCTGAAAGTAAATTTAAATTCCCTTTCAACGTCATTTGGTTCTCCTGTTATAGCTCTCCGATGGCTCATTTTATTGTGCTGTTGCTCCATTGATGTGGTGAGATAGCCTTGTTCATTTACACTTTTATTTGCCATTGTAAAGCACTCAGTTTTTCCAGTTACAATATCACACTAGCATAAATGAGACCTGCCTGAAGTGGGCCTCATGTGGATTTGATGTTCCATTGCTTGCTATTGAAACAGTGGGGTGGTGACATAAAGATTATTTAAATATACATAATCCTCCTCAATGGCTATGTTATTTTTAATAGCTGGAAGCACTGAGATTGACTCATTCACACCTGCTCCAGAATATTTTGAAGGCACTTTTACAGTTTGTTTTGTTTTACCCACTTGTTGTTATGGCCAACTCTGCTACATCAAAACAAAGGGAAAAAATGCTATGCAGTCAACGTGAAGAGCCTAAATTGTGCTAAATTACAGGTGCGTCCTTTTGTACAGTAACTTTTTTTTAATTGAATAGTCATACTTAGAGTGAAAATGGGATGTGGTTAGGTGCCAGAAAAATAATCCCTGGGAAGTTGCTGAGGAGGTGTTGGTTGATGGGGGCAACAAAGACATTTGGGAATATCTGATCCTCAGTTTTCCTGAGAAGATTGTAACAGAGGAATATGTAACAGAAAAAAATTGAGAGGAAATTCATACCAAGGAAATATTTAATATTTTTCAATGTGAACTCTGCCAAATTGCAGTTGCACATTGTGCTGTGATCTTCTATTTTTGGTCAGTAATCGGATCCCCTTTTGTTCAGTTCTGCATCTTGCTATCTGTCCAAATAATCTGCCATATGATCCCAAAGATTTTTTACCTTTAGGACTAATTGAGACAATGTACATAGAGGAAATGGCAGGTTACACTTTGACCTATCAGGTGCAAAAATAAATTTCATGTTACAATCTCAACCATACACCAAGCTATAAATAAGCAGTGAGGCACCTCCCACGTGTCGAGCCTACTGCTAAATTCGACTGGGTGCCCAGAACAAGGCATTATAGAGAGTAGAACAGACTAAATGCACACTCAGGCCTTTTCTCTTTTCCCTTGGTACGATAAGAGGGAGTCCAGGAAATCTTGTCTTTACAGACAATCAAATGCATTTTGTGTATTATGTACGTGATAATAAAGGAACTGAACCTAAATCTGAAAGAGGCTGGGATTGTTGGAGGGGGTGGGGAGGGGGTGGTGGGGGAAGAGGAAAGGGTCCAAGCATGAGAAGGTGGTAATTTGGGATGTAGAAGGTAGAAGAGGCATCACAGTTGACTGGTGTGGATAGCAATAATCATGATCAGGTGGTGAGGTCAGTGTTTGGATGTTAGAAGGACATAAGAGCATGAGAAATAGGAGCAGGAGTCGGCCATCCAGCCCATCGAGCCTGCTCTGCCATTCAATGTGATCATGGCTGACTTGATGATGGGCTCATCTCCATCTACCTTACCCGCCTTTTCCCCATATCCCTTAATTCCCTTGCTATTTAGCAATCAGAGCCAGAGAACCTACATGCAGGAGATATCACATCCTGAATTCTGCTGTCTGGGACTATTTAACTATTTATTTTCAGTGGACGCAACCTTTACAGTGGTGATGTGATGAATATCAACATGATTTACAGGGATTAAGCCTGACTAAGGTCTAGGCCTGCTAAATCCCAGGGCACATATACAGTATAAAACAGAAGTGACATCTAGCCATAATGTTGCTTTTTCAAGCTTTGTCTCAAATGGAATTGAGCTTCTTGCACTCTTCCTCCTAAATGGGCAGGATGACAGCATATTCATGTGTCATGGGGTCCCAGGAAGTAAGTCACTTGCTGAGTGATATCCAGACTCTGACTGCCATTTATCAGAACATTGCTGGTTCTTGTTGAACATAGACATGAATGACTTTATTTGCTGTGGAGTTCCTTATGGAATTGAGCATGGTCCAATCATCAATAAATATCTCCTCTTCCAATCTTATGATGAGGCAGCTGAACAACAATGTCCTGAGAAACTCCTGCAGTGTTCACCTCCAACAACCATCACCATCTTTCTTGAATCCAGACACTGAAATGCTTTCCCCTGGGTGCTCATGAACTTCAATTTCACCACATTTCTAGTGGCCTTGATGTCACAATCAGGAATTCTCGCCCTGTTTCTGCTGTTCAGCTCATGCCTTTGTGATTGAGCCAAGGCTGTAATGAGGTCTTGGGTCTGAATGGTTCTGCAAATTGGATATCGATGACATGGGCAGCTGGGTACAGAGGAGCAGGGGTCATTTGATGACATCGCCAACACCACCTTCCATGATAAATTCAGTCTTACAAATTACTGCTCAATCTTAGCAAAGTGATTGAGCGATAATTAATTTTATTGAATTTATCATGCTTTGCATAAACATGACAGACCTGAGCTAATAAATTATTTTAGTCGTATTTTAGGTTGAAAATATAAACAATGATACTTTCATCTCTGCTGGACTTAAACATAAAAATCTAGGTTGAATTTCCATTGCAGAACAGCATGTCAGAGATGTTGTCTTTGATAGGAGACATAAAACTGTCCTCATTTACTTCCCTAGGTAGACATTAAATATCACATGGCAAAAGGAAAAGAGGAAAAATTATCCCTGGTGTCTTGACCCCTTGTTCAATATCTAAAACAGATGGCCTGGACTTTGAGGGAGCTTGTGGCATGCAAGTTGGTATTCAAACTTCCTACAGTGCCCTCGAAAAGCCCACTGCTGGTTGTAGCATGCTTTGGAGCATTATAAGAGGTGCTTTGTTAATGCAAGTCTTTTTTTTGGTTAAAACGGCAGCAGGGTTTTTATCTGCTTCAATGAACTCCTGTCTGCATTTTAAAGGCTGACTTGGTTGACTGTGGGGGTGAGGGGGGGAAAGGATGCATTATTTACCTTTTGACAGCATTCAAGCTGACTGAAGGAATTGTGACTTGGACCACGATACCTTTCCCTCTGTGGCATTTTTTAACCCTCTGGGTCTCCCACCCAGCCGTGTGAAGCGTTTGAACACTGATGCAGACAGGAAGCTATTCTGGGTTTCAGACTCCAGTAAGTGTTGCCAGAAATCAGGAACTCTTGTCAGTAATATTGTGTATTTGGATTCCCAGGCAAAACCTGCCCATCTCATTTTGGAAACAGCTTGGGCTTCCAGCTGGTGTCAACTACTGAAATAAATCTCCCGTAGACTTAAAAGATAGACTTGCACTTACATCACACTTTTTCTGATTTAAGAATGTCCCAAAGCACTTTTATAGCTAATCAGATTAATTTGAAGTGTTGACACTGTAGCTGTGTGGGTAGCATTGCACCCAATTTGTGCACAGTAAGCTCCCACGATGGATGAATATCAGCCAGAACACAAAGGGGGAATCCCTCTGTGCTTCTACATAAAGTTCCAGGGAAGTGTTTCTTGCATCCACCTGAGAGAGCAGATGAGGCCTGTTTAACATCTCATCGAAACAATAGAAGCTAAAAACTCAAAGTAAGACCACAACCACAGATCATTTTATTCCTCCTGGTGCAGACCTAACATATGGCAGGCCAAGATGGATTACACTGGACTGTGCTCTGTGCATTTGAAGCTGTGATTGTATGGAGTCACTACCCTGTGGCTGTTGGCTGCAGGGGAGAATTTACCCCAGTTATAGTGCAGGGTGTGAATACGCACTCCTGGCTCTGTGAAAAGCTTAATGTGTATTTGCAGCAGGGTCATGTTTGAGAAGCAGATGATAAGCAAAACACCTTGGACGACTGGGGTCCTGTTTGTAAAGTGGCCAAGAGACTGACAACAGCACTTATTTGACAATTTTGAGTTTCAGCGCATGATCTGCCAAGGCCAAACTCATTGGAGTAGCCATCCTGAGGAAATATGGTACTCAGCTATAAAATGGACATTTCACAACAATTTGAAAATGACTCGACACACCACCTAAATTGCTGTTTAAATTGCAAATATGGGGTCTTATAAGTCTATTATGTTTTTTAGATTGTCTACATGATTTTTACTGGTCCGTAGAGTGTCCGATATCTCGGCATTGGCCATTCACACATGAATGATCGAAACTCCAAATCTCCATTTATTTACGTGAGTTTAGACAGCGCACTGGAAGTGCATTAAGTAAAGAGGTGGGACTGTGGCAATGTCCTATTCATTAGCCCGTTCTTCATGGATCACCTGCTGTTCACTTTAGACTGCAGGCATTCTGGGAAATTGACAAGGGGTCTAGGAGGTAAAATGTCAGAATGGGAATAGCACCCTCATTCCCGTTCCAAGCTTTTTACACAGGGAAAATGGGAATAATTTCCTGGAAAACAGCAGCTGATTTGGTCTCCTGGATACTGGACCCATCCACTTTATCTTGCATTGTTATGGTGCACTGCTATCCCAGTGCAATTTATGATATAATCTGGGCATTACACAATGCTATCCATCCAACACACCTCTAATAACATTTCCATCTGGTGACTTGCAGACACTGAATTATAGAGGACATTAAATAGAGCTGATTGCAAGATAACTAAGACTGTACTTAAAAGCAGAAATCAAATCTTGATATATATACCAGCGTGCATTCCATAAGTCCTGTATGTTATGTTTACATGTTGGTGCGCAGAAATTGGATCCATTTGTGCATATTTATGATGGAGGCGTTGCACCCAACAGAAATTCTGTGCACGTTAAATTGCACGACCCATCAATCTCCAGGTCATTTGGGACCCCTTGTGAAATTGGCCCCAACATTTTCGTGCAAATGCACCCTGGTACGGCTGACATTTCCCTGACAACAGTCACATAGGGCAGATTTTCTCGACTCACTGCAAAAGCTGGAAACGTACAAGTTTCATTATAAACTCACAAGAAAAAAACAAAAGCATATCACGCAGGTTTTGTGAGTGAGACAGCAATTAAATGTCTGCGCTGTCACACTGATGTCCTGCACACAACTTCACTTTTCTATGGGTTGATTGATAATTCACTTGAGCTTCCTTCATTCATCACAGATGCGTTTTTTCCCCCATCACTTGTGGCCTGAACTGATAATCACTGTTTGGTTGATCTGCCCAAAGTTCAATCTGGGTTGGGGCCCCTCACAGCATGGGGGCAGATCAGACCAGTCCATTGCGTTGGAGAGGATACTCAGACACACTGAAGATGCCATTTCCCACTCCCTTGCATTTTCCTTCACTTCCATGGCAGCCCTTTTTTCCCTCCATTGTTGCTGTCAGAGGGTGAGATTTTTCAGTAATTGCTTGCTTCTCATTGGTCATTTCAGCAAGTTCTACATTGACATTGCAATGGCTGAAATTCCACTTTAACGCATGAATCTGTGTGCATTTTAACGCACTGAGTCGTGAGCTAAACACCATAGCAATACTTACATATGTTTTATTTTTCTGGTCAATTTTGCATTATTTGGAAGATTAGGAAAGGCAGGGCATTTGAATAACACAACACAAAACTCTAATTTCTATACATAATATCTCAAATACAACAACAGTAAAAATTGTACAAGCGTGATCTCCATTTACGGAGGAACAAGAAAAGTCATTCATTGGAGCCTGTGTGGTTAATTACAGCTGTTTGTACCTTTAATTTCAACCCTGTAGGATCCTCTCTCTATTAATACCCATTCTGTTCACAATAATATTTTCAGTTACAGATGCCATTTAAATTTAATACAGTTTTCCACAATACTTTATTGTGGTAAATTGTTTACTTGATTTGAATTTATCTTGTTTAATTCTACTTTTGAGTTTGTGCACTGGATTCATAAAATGAAGAGTAATGTCCTTCGTTGGTTGATATTGACAATTGCCATTGTTTCAAGAATCTCAATCCAAAATCCCATAATTTCTTAATCTCTGTATTCCATTCCCAACTTTCATTCTTGCATCAATATATTACGTTACACATTATTATGGACAGCAAGGTAAGTGTAGTTGCTAGCTGATACAGCGATCGGAACCGGGTATTGAATCCTGCATTGTCCGTAAGGAGTTTGTACATTCTCTGCATGGGTTCCTGTTTCTTCCCACCCTTCCAAACATACCAGGGGTTGTAGATCCATTGGATGTCATTGGGTGACATGGGCTCGTGGACCAAAAGGGCCGGTTAAGGGGCTGAAAGGGTATGTCTGAATTTTTTTTTTTAAATTTTAAACTTTATATAGAAACCCCTGACCTTAATCAATAACTTTTACCAATCGTCTCTTAGTTTTTTTTTCCATTTTGAACTTTCTCTGCTCATAACAGTCAATGAAGCACCTATGTTTTATTATACCTTTCTCCAGCCCATTTAGATGTGGGATGAAAAATTGGGAATCAAACATGGATCCAGATGCTGTTGATTCCCACACAGCAATGCAACAATGTCCTCTTCATTCATCGGCATGTGCTGGCTCTGTTATGTTGGTGGATATGTTGAATATGATCCCTTCACAAAAGCTTGCTGATTTTCTGTAATCTACTCATGCTTCTCCATTTGTATAAATTAACATAATATTCCATCTGTAAACCACTTATGTTTGTGTATACTGTGAAAATCTATATCGTACGTGATGATGTGTTGAAAGGTGAATACTGTGATCATTGCCCATAAAGTGCACATTTGAAAAATAAGTGTATTACTTGATTTATATATAATATTTATATTAGTTTTGTCTTTATCCAGAATAACATTGTCAAACATGACTTTAAACACTGAAAAACCAAAGTAGTTTCCTCTACAATAATCATCTCATTAAAATATGGGTGTTAAACTTTGTAATTGTATATTATTTCTACTTGGCAGAAATATTAATATCCTACTTGAGGAACATATTCCAAATGGATTCTCAAATGCAATCTTTGTGAGTCATTTGGCCACTCACCAATTGTTTGATGCAAGTGTTGTGCAGCATTGATCAATGAGACTGATGAGATTGAAGTCTCTCTGTTTCTAGAGGATTTCCAGCAGTTTAAACACCACATTGTAGGTATTACACCCTGAAGATTTCTTCAAAGACAAATATTCTCCACAATATTAAAAGAAACATTGAATTTTGTGATTAAGACAAACTGCTCCTTGTCTCAAGTGCTGAACAAAGATAAATTATGACAGGGCACATCTTTGATCAATAAATGTGATGTTCTATCAGGTAGAAGTGACAAGAAGGGATGAATACAATTAATTTTTAACTACCACAAACCAATGGGGAAGTTTAATTATTCATTAAACAAGACCCTGCATCTCCTTCTAATGAGATGTGAGGGAGTTTTTCATTAATGTTAAACTCACTCTGTGTTTCATGTCCATGTTTGTTCAGAGACAGGGGCCATTCTGATGGGCCGGTGGAGGTGGGATTAAATGATAAAGTGTAAAAGTGATTTATATCTAAATTAAATGAAAGGCTTTGTGCACAACTCTGTGCATAAAACTGGCATCTCATGAGGTACATGGCGATATATTATGACACTGTATTGACTGCATTTTGTCATCTCACACCAACAGTGTTGCTTCCCAAAATAATTCCATGATTTGTGTTCAGATTTGGCATGAAACAATAAATTAATTAGTTAGCTGCACCAATAAACTGTCTTTACAATAAATTTAATCCACTCATTGTTCAGTTATTACCTGTGCAGAGTAAACATTGAGAAATGAATATTAATTATATATTGAGTTTAACACATTTCCATCAACTGCATTCACCATTCAAGCCAGAAATCTGAAGTTCATATGATCACCTCAGGAAATTCTATCGTAATACAGCTCCTTTCTGACATGGTTTTGCATTGCAACAGTTCACAATTATCTGAGCTGAATGTTTCCAATTCCATGATTGTAAATGAGATCCCATCATCCTTTATCACCATCATCCTGGATTTGATGACAACAACATTTGTTGAAGGATTGCAGAGTAAATTAGGTGTACTTATTGAACAGACAAGCCTTTATACCTGCACCAGACCTGTCAGGAGTTTACAATCTTCTGACAAAGACCAGCGACAGCCAGTCCAGCAGACAGACAGACTGAAGATGGCTGGTGCCGGAATCAGAAGCTAAACACGTTCTGCTCGAGAAACTCGGCGAACCGAGCAGCATCAGTGAGAGAGAAAAAAAATGGTTGACTTTTCGGGCCAAAACCTTTCATCAAGACTGGGAATGGGGAGAAGAGAAGCTGGTGCAAAGAGGGCAGAGCAGGAACCACTTGGGACTGGTGAACCAGGTAGTGAAGCGTGATGAGCAGAGGCACGAGATTGTCAGATGCCATAAGACACAGGAGCAGAATTAGGCCATTTAGCCCATCAAGTCTTCCCCACCATTCCATCAAAGCTGATTTGTCATGGCAGACAAAGGGAGAGGGAGGCAGAAAAACAAGGTGGTCAGGTGGGAGAAGACAAGTCGTACAGTTTGGAGTGGATGAGTACAAGGCAAAGGCTTCCACTGCTGGAGTCTGATAAGACGAGAAGGTGACAATGGTGATCTCCCATTACGCTGGACAAGACTTTTTTTCAAAATTTTGCTTCCTGAAAATAAATTGGGGATTATGAAAGACAACTTCAAGTTTTCAGATTTGCTGCATCATGTAGGAAATTGGAGAAACATTCAATCAACCTTTATTGAATTTAGCATGTTTAATCACATAATGATGACAATTGACCTAAAAATGTTTTGCCATTGATTTTCGTGTGTTCTCAGCATCTGATGCCTCTCATGCCAGTGTCCAACAATAGTCGGCCAGCGCTGATGGATTCTAGTTGCCCTGATGCCAATTTTCCATGGTTGCCATGTCCTGGCGAAACCTTTCACCGTGTTCTTCACCAACTGCAAAAAGATCAGCAGGGAAGAAGTCCAATTACGAATGCAGAAAATTAGTTTTCAACAACATGATTCACTTCATGGTTTTGTATACTTGAAGTAGACTTAAAATATGACAGGAAATCGCAAAAATAGGTCATATCTAAAAATCCATAAAATATACACAAACGTGTTCAGGAAGCAAAATTATTGTTGTCCAGTGTTACCATCCTCTTTCACTTTAAACAATGATCCCTTTTGTCTTTAATCTCTCCTTCCTTCCATCCTAGGGAATAATTTTCCTTTGTTGACATCCCCCCTTGTTTATCTCTAATATCTATTTTCCGAATTTCCAGATTACATTACAGAAACCCTGAGGTCACTATCAGTTTCACAGTATCAATTCAGCAATTCCCTTTGCTGCTCTGCCAATATTTATCTGCCAATCAATGTCATTGACCCAGAAACACTAGATTTGCTGGATGTGTGGGTCATGGTAGTCTTCATATAAGCACTGCTTGAGGAAAGCCATTGAACCACGGTACAAAGGCAACATACATTCAAAGAGAATCACATGCATTTTGTATCTGGCCCCTCAATTTTATTCCAATCTTAACTGGAACATCAGGCAGAGCTGCCATTATTTCAAGTGAGTTGCCAATCTTTATCAAAAGTACGTAATGATGTGGTTATATTTTTCTTCATTTATCTTGATTAGTATTAATGTTTTACTTAATTTATGTAAGATAAGTGCTGGGATTATTATTTTTATATATTTTTGTAACAATTGGTTCTATTCGGTTATTTGACCAATTATTTTCAAAATCTATAGGGACACTTGGAAACAATAAAAATGCTTCTGATAACATAATTCTGTGTTAACACTGCATGGTTCATCTAGCAGTTAGTGCAACCCTGTTACAATGCCAGCAGCCTGGTTTCGAATCTGTCTGTAAAGAGTTTGTAGATTCTCCCTGTGCGTAGGTTCTCTGCCCACCCCCCCCCCCCACCCCCCCGCCCAGTGATTTGCTTTCCTCCGGGGTTATAGGTCAATTGGGCGTAATTGGCCTCGTCGTCCGAAAGGGCCTGTTACCATGCTGTATGTCAAGATTTAAATTTAAATTTAAAACATGAGCATCAGAAGGCCAACAGGGCAGCCAGAGGGTGGTGAGGCCTTAGTTTTGAACACCCTGCCACCTTGTAGAACAACCAGAACAGTAAGGGTGCCTGTATGTGGAAGAGGACACAGCTTCAAAGAGTTTACCACTCACTGACACACCAAGGGCAATGTGCAGTTGCCAGTGAACTCACTCACCCACATTTCTTTGGAATGTGGGAGGAAACTGGTTCACCCATGAAGTCAAATTGAACCCAAAATGCTGGATCCGCTAACTGTGCCACTGTGCTGCTGGTAACTTCATGTCTCATTATGTTTCTGCAAAGGTTTCTGAAGCTGTTCCAAAGGGTCCTCATTATTATCCATCTCTTCATTACAATGGGAACTGTACATCACATGGAATCTTACTGCAAGTAATCAACAAGCCAGACAGCATCTGTGTTCTGACCACCTCCTCAGGCAGGGCCTTCCAGATTTCAGCCACCTTCTGGGTGAAAAGTTCTCCTGTAAATCTCCTTCCTCTTACCTTCATCCTCTGCCGCCCTGTTATAGACAGTTGTGATCAAATCAGGTTCGGTGGCTTCACACAGAGAAAGGAAAAGATTTTATTTGCAGAATGAAGATGTTGCTGCTTAGTCCATACTTGCTTGAGACCTAAGAGTACAATTAGTGGTCAATTGCTTTCTGGGGTCAAATTCACACTAAGGTCAGATTTGGGTCAGGAAAGCAATAAAACGCAAGGCTGGAGAAACTCAGCAGGTCAAACAGTGGACTTGTAGCAAAGATAAAGATAAAGGTACATCACCAACGTTTTGGGATGGAGCCCTTCATCAAGGTAAGAAAGGCCGGTCTCCTTCCCTTTAGGCAAGATGGATATTTATAGCGATTTGGTGATTTCATGCTTGACTTATATTCAAGATTTACTTGAAGTGAAACTCATGATTTGAACTTAGGGCTCTGGATCAACTGTCAACCCTTTTGCTACAAGCCAAATAACTTAATCATAATGCTACCATGTCTACTTGTTTTGTTGCTATCGAGATAGTTATTTTTCATTCTTGCTAGTAACAAATGTCCCCATCTCCATTCAGGCCTTAACCAATAAATTGCAAGATCCTTATGACACAGAATGTTTAAAGTGCACATTAAAACACAAGTTACAACATATAAAAAGGCATGTACTTGTGTTCAATTTGATACTATGTTTTAATTTCATGTTTTTGAATTAGAAAAGTGAAAGGAAATATAGGTTGAAATTATCTGATTGATTTTGCCAATCTCCAATTTTTTTTCTCTCTGCAGTGAAAGTAACAAATCAATATCAAGCCTCAGAGAACCAATCCATCTCACAGGTTTCATGAGCCAGTCCTGGACCAGACAATGGGACTGACTGGTAATATGATGACCAAATGTGAAACTCGAGCTCTAAGCTTCTATGTCGGTACGTTTCTAATCGCAAATGTTTTTGAGGCAGAGCAGGAAATACTGGTAATTTTGAAGAGCAAATTAAAAATCAGCATTCATAATAAATTGGAAATTAATGCAAAATACTCCAGATGCTGGAAATTGAAAATAAACGTAAAAATGCTGGAAATGCTCAACAGGTCAGGGAGCATCTGTGGGGAGACAAATGGGATTAATGTTTCAGGCCAATGACCTTTCCTGAGAAAAACCTGCTTTAAGAAGAGACATTTATGTAAAATTTTAACTCTGTTTTTCCCTCTGCACATGCATCCTGACCTATTTAATGAAACATTTACTAGGAAATGAGTGCTGCAGTTATGTTGCCATCCAGTCTTTGACATGAAGTAATCAACAATGTGCAAGGAAATAAAAGCCTCAGTACCTTTTAAAATCCAAACAATACTGAAGGGTAGGGGGCGAGGGTCATTGTACTTTGGATTTGAGTTCACATCTATTGCAGGGTGACTGCAGTCTGATGTACTTTCAAATGTGCTGAGATGTTCCATTTACCAGCTGCGCTTTAAACTTAGCAACTAGCCTGACTTAAGCCGATGGTGTGGTATAACTGCATTCAGATTGAGGTTAGCACAATGAGATTTATGTGTGTGGAGCAACGGTTAAAAATTATTTGGTAGTTTATCATGTTCACACGCATTGTAGAGAGGACGGTAATATTTAACCGTCACGTCTGGACTGGACTCCTTCTTTGCATCCTCTGAATGTTCAACTGTTGAGCAGCTGCCGACAAGAAGTCAAAAAGCTGATTTATGGAAAGATCTTCTGCCCTTTTCAGACTCTGACATGTGTTACATTAATTGAGTACGTTGAAGAGAATTTTAATAGAAAAGGGATAAGTCATGAATTTAGAAGCAGGTGCAATATTTTGTCTGAAATTGCAGTAAATCCATTGATACAAACACTGCTAAGAGACCTTTCATGTGTGTTACTGATCACTGCTCCTCTTTTTCTATTTTCCTTGTGTTCAGTTCTATTTTCTCTCAGGAATAAAATCCCAACCTTGGAATGATGTCGTCCTTAATCAGAAGGATCTCAGGCATCAAACTTTCTCTCTGTGTTGGTTTTAACTGAAAACAAATGAACGTAAGTTAATATTTCACAGCGAACAAATTTCCTTTATCATTGTCGGTTTTTTTTAAACACATGAATCACAAATGTAAAGAAGGTTTAGCACACTGGAGATCAGACCCAGTCAATCTGGTGCCACCTGCTGGGATCTGTAAGTGCGCTTGCAGCTGTGTATCAGTTATTGCATATGACGATATTCGAGCAGCTCTTAGATTTGGAGCAGGGAGAAGGGAGAAATGTTTATGCCAATGGCAGTGCCGACTCTTCCAGTGCCACTCTTCTCTTTACACACTCTTCCTCTCTTGGCATCTGATTCTCGATGAGGGATTTATTGTTTAGTTTGAAATTTGATGATTTATTCCACCCATTATATTTGCAGCCTTCCGTGTAAAAAAACTACACACAACATTCCACTGTTCATGGATGAGGTGAAATCTGGATGTGGAGCAGGCTGGGATTCAGAGAATCTTCAACCTATCTTCCCACCCACCCATCCTATTTCAATCCCCATTTAAGAATAGAGAAAAGAAAATAGGGCAGGTATAGATAATGGACATGCAATCATATCTCAGCCAGGTGTATTCTCGGCAGAGCTAAAAATCACCTCTCCCCTGTCCTGCACCTCTGACTACCTCTCTATCCAAAATAACATAAATGGCACAAAAGAAGAGGTGAATCCACTTTTAATGTTGTGCTAACGGAATGTAAAGTGTGGAGGATAACTGTCAAAATTTAAAGCATGTATAGAATGCCTTGCATTTCTGTAGTCCCTTTTTCAGCTCCTTCAGGACATCTACGAGCCATTCCTGGGGATGCACACAGAGTCAGACATCCAGAACCGCTGGAAGACCATCAACTCGGTGAAAGACGCACTTTGGGTTTGCCTGATGCAGATGTTGGCAAGGGGACGCTGCTGACTGGCACAGTGCATGTTGAGGGTTGCTGGTGCAGCCAATGTGAGGGCCCTGTGGAGAAGATACACAGTCTAGAATCCTCCCATTTCTGAGCATAGAGGGGCTGAGATGAGGGGAAGCCCCTCAAACAACAGAAGTGGGGAGGGAGCAACAAGTTTCCACAGGGATGGTAATAGGTAGTTAGGGAACAAATTTAACAATGTACATTGATGGGAATGTATTACATATGGGTGTGAAAAGACTGAACGGTTTTATTTTTTTGTAAATTATTTATAGTGAATAGTCTATTGTAAAAAAAGCACAAAGAGCTTTACTGTCAATAAAGTACTTGTGAAGTGTTGTGCGATAGGATACATGGCAGCCAAATTGCCCAAAGCAAGATCCCACCAATAACAATGCGATTATGTCCACATGCATGTTTCAGTGTTGGAGGTTGATGACTGTTGTCCAGCACACCAGGGATAATTCCACTGGTCTTTTTCTTATAAAAAATGACATAGGTTGCTTTCTTTAGATCGGTTTAAAATTTCAACTGCAACCAAGCATTTCCGACAGTATGTGGAACTCTCATGGAAACTCACATTAGAGTCAAGTTAATTGAGCCACAGTTGACACTGTCACCCTACTGCTAATTAGTTAACCCATTTCATGGGACAATGGTGTCCTTCTGGAGACAGAGGTAAAGCAGCTAATAATGACTCAAATCTTGCTTTCCTGTGCTTAGCACTGGAGAAAGTTGCTGCCCCAGACGTGCCTGTTGCAGCATGGTTTTCAAGTCAGCCTTTTCAAGTCAAATTTGAAATGATTATTTTGATAAACAGATGGAGTCAACAATATTGTAATGCTTTAATCTTTAATATCCAGGCTCTGCTCTTTAGCTAAGCGGAACAGACATGGAGCCTTCCTGACTTCCATAGTCTCAAAAAAAAACCTCCTTAAAGCTACAGTGACCCCCAGCTAAAAATATTTAGCCTATGATTTGCTTTGAAAAATATTCAAAATATATTTCAATTCAATTTTTGCTTAGCACAGAAGCTTTTGGTTACTTGAATTTATTTTTCAGCTAAATAAGGAACAATTTGCACTGGATGAATGTAATTTTTTAAAATCTCACTTAACAGTTAATGCTGGGAGTTGTCATTGCCTCCAGATGACATGCAAAGCCCTCGCCAGAATAATTTCTCAGTGCACGTGAAGTATTTCTGACAATGTCTGATGATGCTTGTTCCTTTTGCGTCATCCTTTTAAGCTTTCCTGTAAGCGCTCCAAGCATGGCAGGTCTTTTTGTTGCTGCATTAATAGCCCCGTTCCCCTTTGCCCTGGGGACACCGAACTTTGTGATTTTAATTAGATGATCACATCTTAAAAATAGAAACAAACATATAGGCTTGATGGTGGCATCGCTCACGGAACGGTCATCTCTGATTGCTGTCTGGCATGCAATAGACAAAAGAAATATGGTTCTCGAAAGGCCCTGCTTAATCATTGCCACGTTTAGCTTGGCAGCGGGCGGCCAAATGAAGCAACACAAGCCACCACAGAGTTTATTGCAAAAATATATTCAGGTTCGAACTGTGATGCCCAGCCGAGAAGCGACGCAAGCACAGATGAGGCTGAACCGTCCGGTGCTAGGTTGCTGCCCATTCGATTTGATTTGCTCGCTGCAAGTGTATTAACCATCCCCACTTCCTCCACCCAAGCTATTTTGGTGGGTTTCACTGGGTGACCTGGGCTCACCACACCAATTTGGTGGTTAGAGAGCAGGACTGCTCGAATTTGGAGGTTTTCCTAGTTTAAAAAGTTTAAAAAAGGAAGTTGCGCTGCTTCTGGGGCCCAGCAAATGTAACATATACAGCCTCAATGCTGCATGCATGTTAATCTTCTGATATCAGCAAGCTCCAGGACACCACATATCCAGTTCAGCACACATTTGGGCTGACGTCAGCCCTCCAGGACTATTATTCCTTTGTTTCTTCTTTTCTACTGATGACTATACACTTGGACCTGAGGCAATGAGCATCCTTAGTTTCTTCCCTTCTTCCTGGAAGTTACACAGGATGAAGCTCAATTTTGGCAGCCCAGGAAATGGGTAGGTGGAAATGTACAGCCTTCTTGTACATATGTGTGCTAGAATATCATGGTTCTTTAGCTAAGCGGAACAGACATGGAGCCTTCCTGACTTCATTGTATTATGACAATATCTATTCATGTAAATCTGCTCCATGGTCCTGGAGAAACACTATCTCATCTTTACTGTGCTATTAGTAGTTATGGTATTAACGATAAATAAATTTGACTTGACTTCCTAGTCTATTTCAGTAACTAGTTTTAATGTAGTGGAAAGATGGATGGGGTGGGAGAGGATATTTAAAGGGGACCTGAAGGGCAACACTTGCAAAGTGAGCTGCCAGAGAAAGCTATAAAGGCGAATGCAATGTCAGGGTTTGAAAGACATTTAGACAGGTACTTGGGTAGGAATGGTTTAGATGGATATGAATCAAATGCAGGCAAATCGGTCGATCTCAGGTGAACAACTGGTGAGTATGGATAGGTTGAGCCACAGGGCCAATGGCTTATGGCAGACGGCAGATATTTTGACCTCCTTGTCATGGTCTGCCGTTGAATTTCACCCGCTTGCTGCAGCGATCCTCCGCGGACACTACTTGCTCTGCGTGATGGGATCATGGAAAAGCCACATGCAATCTTATATCCATTAATTCCATTCCCCAGCTTCCATCACTCCTCATTTAGAGACGCTCATTTAAATGCTGATTATGTGAGCTGACTCCCAGTATTTGCCAAGCTAAATTCATCTCCCACATACTGGCAGCAAGTTCTTGGCCCAATGATGTACGAAGGTCCACGGTTGGGAGATGGCAGCAAGGTTTAGTATTGGGAACCAATGCCAAAAAGCAGATTATAGACACCTGTCACGGAAACGAGTCTAAAACAGGAACAGCTTCAGTCTATTCAGGCGGATTTAGATATCACTGGAAGGCTACACAGTCGTGGTTTATGAAGTCATCTGAGCCACTGGAATAAACTCCACCCTTATTAATGTCTCTAGCCATGCCACATTATAAGGACAGCAATAGCTCTGGAACGAGAAACTAAAGTACTCAGTTTTCTGTAAAAGGTATAGAGTTTGTGAAAGAAGCAATATAATCGTAACCCAATTTTTCTGTTTTCTGCCTCGAAAAAAACTGATCAAGTTATTAGTCAAGTTAACTAATTAATTTGGAAATTTTTCATAGGATGTCATATATGGGCTTTTTCTTCATGGAGGGAAATAAACAGCTAACTTTAAAGAAGAGAAAACTATTGTTCACTTCAGCATTCAGTAAATAAATAAGAAGAGATGTAAATCATCCTGGAAAAGATAGGTTGACGTGGATCAATCGCCAGAACTGAACAAAGGAACCACCTTGAACGCATCAGTGGATTAGTATAGCAAGAAGAAATTAGAGACTACAGCTTAAAACCACTCTGGGTTGCATTAAGACCAAGCGCCAAGAACTCCATTCACTTACAGAGTAGGTCAACACCCCTCCCACTGCCAGTGATTGACCATCCTTGAGGGGCTCAGCTGGCTTTCCTGGTTTTACCCTGCAAATCTTGAATAGAGCAAGGTGGAAAGAGAGTGGGGAAAAACAGAACTAAACCTGAAGAGCCGGATTTTCCAAGGCCACGCGATAATGAAGGACCTTAGCGTTCTATTAACTCTTTGGCTTGGCTTCGCGGATGAAGATTTATGGAGGGGGTAAATGTCCACGTCAGCTGCAGGCTCGTTTGTGGCTGACAAGTCCGATGCGGGACAGGCAGACACGGTTGCAGCGGTTGCAGGGGAAAATTGGTTGGTTGGGGTTGGGTGTTGGGTTTTTCCTCCTTTGCCTTTTGTCAGTGAGGTGGGCTCTGCGGTCTTCTTCAAAGGAGGTTGCTGCCCGCCGAACTGTGAGGCGCCAAGATGCACGGTTTGAGGCGATATCAGCCCACTGGCAGTGGTCAATGTGGCAGGCACCAAGAGATTTCTTTAGGCAGTCCTTGTACCTCTTCTTTGGTGCACCTCTGTCACGGTGGCCAGTGGAGAGCTCGCCATATAACACGATCTTGGGAAGGCGATGGTCCTCCATTCTGGAGACGTGACCCACCCAGCGCAGCTGGATCTTCAGCAGCGTGGACTCGATTCAGGTTTAATAAACATAGTGCAGCTAAGCCAGCCATCACTCTTCTTCGTTTGGCCGACACGAAAGTATTAACCAAGTTACGTTTCAAATTATTTAATGAGCTGCTACTTGTTGGCAGAGGTATCAAAATCAGAAGGCAAAGGTTTAAGGTGAGGTGGGGGGTACCTTTTTCACACAGGGGTAGATGAATATGTGGAACCAGCTGTTGAGGCAAATGCAATAATGACATTTAAAGATATTTAGACAGGTACTTGGATACGAAAGGTTTAGAAGGATATGGGCCAAACGGCAGGCAAATGGGAATGGCTCAGGTAGAACATTTGGTCGGCAGGAATGAAGTGGGCTGAAGTACTTCCTTGTGGCACAAATCTAGGGCTCGGAATAAAAGCTTTTGTTTCAGGGTTGGCATCAGAACAAGGGGGCATTAGGGTAACCGCGGGGGGGGGGGGGCGCAATTTGACATTCAAATCTCACTCAGCGGGGGCGGGCAGGAGGGGTGTCTGGTGCCTACCGTGAACCTCCTCCATGTGCCGTCGCTGTCACACTTCCCCCTCCCTCCAACGTACAGATTAACGTGCTGTTGATAGGGCGTGGAGGTTAGTGCTTCAGGTGGGGGCAGGGGGAGGCAATGCCCGCAAAATCCCCTCCCTTGGCACCGGCCCTGTTTGGATTACTTCTCTGTATTGCTATCACCCAGCTAAGCGCTTTTCAGAGTGTAAACTTAACCGCAAGGAAAGCACATTTATTTGCATTGTATAAACATGTTTAGCATTTATACACATTGCATTAAGAGAGATACGTGGGATTGCAGCCACTGTGGCTGATCAACAATAAGCGTCTGCCCTATACCATGACTATAGGGTTGCATTACAATAAAGTTTAAATGTTGTTTAAAGAAATGGAAATTGTGCCAATTTCAAAACCATTCTGCTAAGTATTAAAGCTTCATCTTCTTATGCCTCAGTTGACAGTATTAGCAACCATTGAACTGCAAAGATAAGTGAGTATGCAGATGGTTAATGGAATAAGAGACAAGGGAATCAGAGAGCAGGTTGTAAAGGTAGTCTGTAATAACTATTCTGTTGTGATGAACTAAGTACATGTTTGAGCTTGAGTGACAGGATGATTTACGTCATTCTTGGTATTGTACAGCAGGCTCCCACAGTGAGTCTGTACACAGCCAATCCTTACAATCTTCCTCAAAGGAACACCAACCTGCCACCGTCTTAAATTATTCAAATATCTTCACACAGTTTACAGCGCACTCAAGAGTCAGCAATGTGCAAATTGCTCAATTTTACTTCATTTAAGAGACTGCGGAAGACAAATAGCTAAAAGGGGAGCGGGTTTACAATATTTTATCCCATGTGCCAAAACAAGCCAACGCTTGCCTTCCCAAGCTGCTCTGTTTGGAGAGTTCCGAAGGGAAGTCTCATGCTGGGGTGGCATCCATCATGCCTTGCTCCAAGGGCTGTTGCCGAAGACAGGAGCGGTGTGGCAGCCCCAGGTCAAACAGATTGTGAGATTTATAACGGCCTCTCGACAGTCTAATAAAGCAGCTGAGTCGTGTTTGCCGGTGCAGGGGGTTTGGGGTGTGTGGAGCTCAGGGGTCTCCACACAAAACCTGTCTAGAAAATAAATTCATTGAGCTAATTCAGCGGAGTTAAAGCAGTGAGCCAGTCACCTCCAACCTCAATTGTAATATTTACATAGAGTTTTATAATCCAGAGGGAACCCAGGACTTCATTCAATTCCATAGTGAAAGCCAGATGAAAGCAATGTTTAGACTGGAGGAGTCTGGAGAATGTAGATCAGCATATTATATAACTTCACTGAATCCCCAGTCTATTCACACGAGTCAAGTTGATGATAAAGAAGTGTCCATGTTTGTGTAACCTGGGGGCTGTCATATTTACTTTTATTTGCAAATATTCCAAATTTATTTCTCCCTCCATTATCGCACCTCCCACAATCACTAAAAATAAAGGCAAGACACAGTATAACCTACAGACATGAGAGAGAGAGAGAGAGAGAGAGAGAGAGAGTGTGTGTGTGAGAGAGAGTGTATATATGTTTGTGTATGAGATAGTGTTTGTGAGACAGTGAGTGTGTAAATTTATGTGTGTATGTATGAGAGATAGTGTGTGTGTAGTGGATATGTGTGTGTGTGAGAGAGTGTGTGTGTATGAGATAGAGAGCGTGTGTGTAAGAGTGTGTATGTATGTGTATGTATGAGAGTGTGTGTGTGAGAGTGTGTGTGTGAGAGTGTGTGAAAGAGAGAGAGTGTGTGCAAGAGTGTGTATGTACGTGTATGTATGAGAGTGTGTGTGTGTGAGAGTGTGTGAAAGAGTGTGTGTGTGCGTGTGTGTGTGAGAGAGAGAGAAAGAGAGAGAGAGAGAGATAATCTGGAGACATGACTATTGTAGCAGCCATGAAATTCCAATGGTTGCTGCTCCTCACGGACACAACTTTCTACTTTCTACATAATGTCCAGGGTCTTTGAGGATAGAGGGTGCTTTTTTAAGACACCACCTCATGCATAGGTCCTTGATGGAGTGAAGTCTGGTGCCTGTGCTGTCACAGGCCGAGTTAACAACCCTCTGGAGTTTATTCTTGTCCTGAGTGTTGGCACCTCCATACCAGGACCTTGTCTTCCACAGAAACATCCCTGTGAAAGCCAAGGCGGCTCTCATGCTGAAATTGGGGGTTATGGTTCGAGGTGCTGATTGTAACACTGCTTTTCCTTAACCAAAAATTGATCTCATTCATAATAAATTATTTACAAAACGAAAACCATCCAGAGCCTGTTCCCACCCTTACTTTTATATCCCTGTATTCCCGTCATTGTGTCTAATTAATTTGATTCCATTTACATCACCATTGCCACCTCCTAACACCCCCCCCCACCCCCACTTTGTTGTTTGAGGGACTTCCCCTTGGTCTCAGTCCTTCAATGCCCTGCAATGGGAGGGGTCTGGACTGTGGTCCTTCCTGACAGCATCTTCGCACTTGGCTGCACCGAGCTTCAGTGTTTCCCTCAACACATAATCCTGCAGCCTGGAATGTGCCAGTCCGTCGGCAGCGTTCCTGCACCGGCATTGGCATGACTAACAGGTTTCGGGCAGACCAAAGTGCATCTTTCACCGAGTTGGTCGTGCTGGTTTGAGCAGTTCTGGATGCCTGACTGACTGTATGCGAGTCCTCTGGATCGTAGTACTGCTATTTTAAGCGTGCACGTGTGAGAGTATGGGTGCAGAGAGGGAGAGGTGAGCATGTTTTCTAAATGGCTCAGCATGAGTTCCGCTAGGGTGACCAATCTCAACAGGGCCTCTGGTCATCACCATGCAAAGCCAACCCAAAGTAAACATTTAATTAACCCACGTGATCGCTGTTTCTGCCAGCTTATAATTAAAGTAGAAATCTCATGGGAATAATGTGTGATTCAGAGTTTTAATGTGTATGATAGCCTCACAGAACAGGACGCTTCAACAAGGAGGCACCAACAACCATATCCTTCCAAGCAGCTCTCAGAAATCAACACAAGGACTACAACATCTTGCCTCAGAGAACACTATCTTATGGACTTTATTGCATCATGAAGAGAGCAGAGCATATTGAGTTACGCATCACATTTTCAATATGTGTGTCGAAACATAATTCAGTCCATAAACACATGAAAAATTAATATGGCTGACAAATTGACTTCCACTTGCATTATTGTCCAGGCTGTTAGATTTCTCTTTATTTGTGTTGTTATTGGCCTGGAACACACGGCGCATTCTCTCATCCCTCCCTCTCTTGAAGCGGGCATCTCACACGTTGAGGTGAACATTCCACCTTGGACAATTCGCCTGGGGCGAGAAAATGATGCTTCTTGCAACTGGTCTCGCAGCCCAATTGGGAGAAGTCTTCTAATGGGCTACCTTCCACCTCAGAAATGTAAATACATGGGCAATGTTTTAAGGACAGCTGGGGCAGGTTTATTCGTATTCCATTAGATGGTAAAGGGGTTTCTGTCGGATAAAAGCAACGCAAGCGGATAATGAAAATCTTCTTGCTGATTTCAATGGTCGGGAGGAGCGGCGGCATGGCTGAGGGGAAGATGCAGAGAAAAGGGAACTGGGGAAATCTAGGTCTCATTAGCTCACACGAGTTATACTGGATTTCTCTTGCCTTTCCCAAGTCTCGAGAAAAGGTTTCCCCTCATCAAGGACTCAAACCTGTGTGATAGTACAGATTCTATCACCAATGTGTATATGTACATATGTACAGATGGTCGCGTAGGATGACTGTGATAGGCTGAGAGTGTAGCCACACCTACTGGCAGATCTTAAAGGATTGCTCCTAGCCAGACCAGGTCATTCTGGACTGGTCGACCTACTTGTGATATGCTCCAGTCTTTTAGTTAATAAAAGCCTTGGTTTGGATCAACAAGTCTTTGGTTCTTTCGACGTGCATCACAGCCTGAAACATTGTTTCTGTATCTTAACCTTTGCAATATAAGGCGCACTGTTTGACCTTTATGAGTTTCTCCAGCATTGTGTTTTTACTTCATCCACGGTGTCTGCAGACTTCTGTGTTTCACTCCTTCACAACATGTATACGGATGAGAACTCAAAGAGCGAAGTCCAACAGGGCTTTGGGCAAAGAGCTGGGAAGAGGGATCATTTATTATGGACCAACAGAGATGGCCTTTGGCATTTGTTCAGAACTTACACCGATGCTGTGGGTCATGAACTCGTTAAACAGATCCAGTCATCCTCAACTCTCACGCACAAGAGACAGGGTTTGACATTGGCACAGACTCAACTCCAGGAATCGCGGGAGGGCTGGGTCAAAATTCCCGCCACTGCAAGCTAAGGACCACCTGGTGATGTAAGTTATTGCTTCTCCTTCAGCATCTTTAATAGTTTATAATAGTGAAGATGGCAGGAAACAAGCAAGAATAAGCTGCAGAAGGAACTGCAGCATCAGCGGGAGAAAAGGAGTGGTCATCATTCTGCTTGTATAGGGTCTGGGCAGATGTAGAAGAAAAGTTAGTTCACACGGGATATACAGGATTTCTCCTGCCTTTCCCAAGTCTCGAGAAAAGGTTTCCCTTTTCCTCCCACCGATCCCGCTCGGTTCCTCGAACGGAGTGTGTTTAGCTTCAGATGGCTGCGTCCGCTGTCTCCGCGCCGTGCACTCATGGCTATTTCCAAACTCCTGTCTGTGCAAAGTGCAACACAATTCCTAAATTCCCACAGGAATGGGGCCTTTTATTTCCTGACTGTTGGTAGAGTTTTGAGAGGGCAAAAGAATGGGCCAGGGTGTTCAGAGTATGCGTGACCCCTGTGGTGACCCCACCCAAGTTGCTCTGCACCATGAGCTCAGGAGAACAGAAAATAAATGATCTGACACAAGCAATGCAAATGGCTTTTAACCGATTTCTGGAAGTTGCCATTTTTTCTTTCTTTGTCTCCATTCAGTTTTTTTTTAAAAATAGACTTTATTCACAATAAATTATTTACAAAATTGTTCAGTCTTTTCACATCGATGGTCTCAATCATATCTATCCATTCGTATCAATGTGCATTATTGCATCTGTTCTCTATTATCACCCCGTGGCACCTTGTCGCTTTTCCCCACCCCTGTAGTTTGAGGGACTTCCCCTCGGTCCTGGCCCCTCTATGCCTGGTAATTGCCCTTGCATTGGCTGCACCCAGCCTCAGTCCATCCCTCAGCACATACTACAGCCTGGGGGAGCCAGTCAGCAGCATTCCTACACCGACATCTCCATGTGCTGAAAGACCAACAGGTTTCAGGCAAACCAAAGTGTGCCTTTCACCGAGTTGATGCCCTTCCAGCAGTTCTGGATGTCTGACTCCCTGGGAACAGCCCATAAATCAGAGTTTTCAGTCACGAAACACGACAAGAGCCTTGCACCCTTCTCTATGCATTCTTTGCAATTCATCATTCTGCAAAGAGGTGGGTGAGTGTCTCCTCTCCACCGCAGTCATCTCGGGGGCAACATGTATGGTGGGTGATGTTCCAGTTGTATAGGAAGGATCTGACTGGGAAGGCTCCACTCACCAGCCTGATCAAGTCCTAGGGCTTGCTTGTAAGCTCTGATGATGAGACATTCTTCCAGATGACCTGAATGGTCTGTTCAGGGAGCCACACCATTGCGTCCATCGAGTCCTCGTACATCTGTGTCTGCAAGAAGTTCTGTACTGACCACTGCCTGATGGCCTTGTGGTCGAAGATGTTGGTCCAGAAAAACGTTTCCATGAAGTAATGTGGTGATGTGGCAAAGTCCAGCTGACTGGGACATTGCGCATCAATGGGGCCAGGCCCATCCTTCACAACACCTAGGACAGGTAGAACCTCAACACTTGGTGCCCTCGTACTTTGGTTCCACACACACAATGTAAGGCAGCCACACATGACGTTGGTCATCAGGATGAGGGCCACATTGGGAATGCCCTTTCCCCTATTATCTGGCCACATGTATGGTGACCCTTCGGACCCTGTCCACCTTGGATCCCCATGTGAACCAGAAGACTGCTCTGGTGACCTCCAGGACAGAGGTGCAGAGGATAGGCCCCTCCTACACCACATACAGCAGTACCAAGACAACCTGACTCCCGATGACCAGGTTCTTCCCTGTTATTAAGAGGGAGTGTCGCGCCCACAGACCCAATTTCTAGTGGACCTTTGCGATAGACTCTGACCAACTTTTACTGCATGCCTCGGCCCCTCCAAACGAGATCCCCAACACCTTGAGGTAGTCAGATCTGACTGTGGAGGGGATAATGGACTGGTCAGACCAGTTACTGAAAAGCATTGCCTCGCTCCTGATTTATCCTGGCACCCAGTGCAAACTCAAACTGACTGCAGATGCTGTCAGTCTGTGCACTGATCTTGTGACTGAACAGAAGATGGAGACATTAACCATGTCCAGGGAGGCCTTGACCTGAGTGCCTCAGTTCTCTGGCATCATCACTCCTCTAATGCCCTCTTCCTTCCTGATGGATTGCACAATGGGCTCTCTGCAGCACACAAATGCAGAGAATGAGCAACCCTGCCTGAGTCCAGACTTAATGGGGAAGCTATCTATTTCCCACTCATTAATATGGACTGTGCCACAGGTGTCCATGTAGAGCAATTTAATCCAATTTCAGATTCTATCTCCAAAGACCATTTTGGAGAGCACATTTATCATGTACATGTGTGATATCCAGTAGAAAGCCTTCCCCTAGTCTAAGGTGACCAGGCAGATATCCACCCCCCACCCCCATCCTGCACATTGGTGATGGTACCTCTGAGCAGTGCGATGCTCTCAGAGATTTTTTTCCGTACAGGTTTGGCCTGGGTGAATCACCTGCCCCAGGCATACTTAACATGACTGGCCTTGACTTTGGACAGGATCTTGCCGTTTTGGCCCTGAGCCTTTTGTCAAGGAATGAGCAGACAGCAGGATGGTGCCTGATTAAAAGGCGGTGGAGGGTTTGGTCAAGAGGCCAAAGGAGGATGTGGATAGGAAGGCAGGAGAGAAAAACTGAGAATTGCTTGGGGAGGGGGAGGGGTTAGCTCCGTGACTGCTGGAAGAAAGGAGACAGAGGGCTAGGGACAGAGAGAGAGAGAGAGAGAGAGAGAGAGAGAGAGAGGGAGAGAGAGAGAGAGAGAGAGAGAGAGAGAGAGAGACAGGTGGAGGTAGAATACAAGGTTCCTCCAATATGTGGGTGGTTAGTCCCCGTTTGGCAGTGCATGAGACCATGGACAGACATGTTGGCATGAGAATGGGGTGGGGAATTGAAATGGGTTGCATCTGGGAGATTCACATTATTATAGCGGATGGAGTGAAGGTGCTCAATGAAATGATCTCCCAGTCTGCATTCAGTCTCTCCAGTGTAGAGGAGGCCACAATAGGAGCACCAGACAAGCACTGCAGATTCACAAGTGAAACGTTGCTTCACTTGGAAGGACTGTTTGAGTCCCCAAATGGTGGTGAGGGAGGAGGTGGGGGCTCGTGTAGTATTTCCTATGGTCACGGAGGTAGGTATCAAGGGGGCGACGGGTGGGGAGGGCTGAGTGGACTAGGGAGTAACAGAGGGAGCAGTCCCACGGAAGGCGGAGAGGGGAAGGTGTGTCTGGTTGTGGGATTACATTGTACGTGACGGAAATTGTGAAGGAGGTTTGACTCGATTGGTAGCACTTTAAGTCCTTCTCCAGAGATCTGATCCCATAATCCAGATGGACTGTTTGGTGAAGACCGAGGGAATATAGGAACACAAGAACAAGATGTTGCAAAGAAAGGCAGAAAAACAGACCTGAAAACTACAAGTCCCTGAGCCTTACATCAATGGTAGGGAAGTTGTTGGAAAAGATCCTGAGGATCAAGATTTATATTCACCAGCACAGGCAGGGACTGTTTAGATGTAACCAGTATGCTTTTGTGCAGAGGAGATGATGGTTCACAAATCTAACTGAATCTTTTTTAAAAGAAGTGATGAGTGCAGAGTGGTAGATTTAGTTTACCTGGACTTTAGGAAAGCTTTTGACAAGATCCTGCATGGTAGACTAGTCCAGAGGGTTAAGGCATAAGGGATTTGGGACCTGTTTGCAAACTGGATCCAAAATTGGCTTGGTAGTCAATGTGAATGCTGCATTATGACTAATGATGTGGTTTGCATCATTCACTCTCTGGACATTCATGGAATAAAATACATTGTTATTGATTGAATTGATGAAGGGTTTCTGGAATAGCCTTTGCAGCCATATAGAGGTCACCTCTTACTCATTGTACCAATGGGAATTCAAATAAGTGGAAGCTTTTCTCTCTCTGTCTCTCTCCTCTCTCTAGCATTGCTGCTCGTCGTGAATTAGCAAACTCAAATCTGAGCCTATGGAGGACTTCCCAGGCAAGATCAAGTTAATGAAAAACTGCTAACAGACTGAGTGACTAATATCACCACAGACTCCTTGGAATTAGGTTCTGTTGACACCTTCCCAGCCATTGACACCGCAGTGCTCTGGTCAATAGAGATTGTCGTCAAGTTTCAACAGCTGACCTATCTGCAGATTGTGCAGCTTGGGCTTCCATTGCCCGAAGATCCAGACAGGCCTTGAGATCACTGTAGGGCGTGCAGCACGGAGCTCTGCAAGATGGGTTTGACTGTATGCTTGCCGCACTATTCTCCATGATATCATGTGCTCCTGATCTGTCACATCATTGCTGCCTCTTCCAGCAATAAAATACCTCAAAGGGAAATGCATTATTTCCCAAATTAAACAGGACTCTTTTAGAACATTGGATGACACCGAGGCGGTGAAAATGCAGACAAGAGCAAACTAACATTGAAGGTTCAGTGCTCTGCAGAAACATTTGATGAGCAAGTTCAACAGATTAAAAATCTGATAGGTTGTTCACTACCTGGGTAGTCCCTTTCTTCATGTGGAGCTCTTGCCATATTGGATCATTTTAGGCCCTTTTAATTAAAAGACAGATCTGATGCAGATACTGTTCAGTATTCCCATCACCCACCCCCCGCCACTCAAAATTGGATGCCCAAAAGTGCAACCAATTTTAAATGGTCTACAGCTCTGGCACAAACCAAAAGAAAGGATGAAAATCAGACCAGGTTCTTCAGCAGAAGAACTCATTGCTGGAGGAACTCAGCAGATCAGGCAGAATGAGTGGGTGGAAATGGTCAATGTTTCGGGTCTGGATCCTTTATCAAGGCCCATTACCTGATTGTTAAGAGTAATTTCCCCTCCTTCCTTCTCCCACATTGTGTTAACATTATTAATAAATGGCTTGAGGTGAGATTATATATTTGTAGAAACAATAGAAGGATGGAGTATTTTTTAACAGGTGAAAGGTTAAAAAGTGTTCATAAAGATGGGGTATCCTTCGGCAAATAATTAGGGTTAGGGTTGTAAAAATTAATAAAAGGATCCAACAAGTTGTAGGGAAGTTAGATATATTAACTGAGATGCTGTGATTGCAGTAAAACACACTCAGAAATGCTGGAGAAACTCAGCCAGTCTCACACCATCAATAGGAGGTAAAAATATATTATCGACGTTTTGGGCCTGAGCCCTTCAAGGAATAAGGGAAAAACAGGAAGGCATCTGAATAAAGACCAAAGAATGGCAGGGGAAGGAACCCAGACCAACAGCTATCAGGTGCTAATTGAAGATGATAAGAGGAAAAGGGAGAATTGATTTTGGCTCTGTGAAAGAAGACAGAGGGAAAAAAGAGAGAGAGAGAGAGAGCTAGGGAAAGGTAACGGAGGCTCAAAGGAAACTGGGAAAGTTGATGTTAACACCATCTGGTTGGAGGGTGCCCAGACATAAGATGAGGTGTTGTTCCTCCCATTTGCGGGTGGTCTCAGTCTGCCAGTGCATGGGGCCATGGACAGACATGTCAGGAAGGGAATGGGGCAGAGAATTGAAATGAGTGGGGTGGCCACTGGGAAATAAGTTTATTGCAATAGAATTTCAGTTCAATTGAAGGGAAAACTTTGGCCAGTCATAACTTCTTCACAGGCAGTCCCTCAGCAATGAAGATGATAGACCCATTCTCGTTCCGTGAGTTCTGCCATGAATACTGAAACCGGTGAGGGAACTGCAGACTTACAGACTCTTCCACAGATAGACAGGAGATACTTGACGACAGGATGGGAATGTGGTTGGGGGAAGGCATTTATATTCTGAGGTGGTGCATCCTTTTTACCTTTCACTCAGGACTTCTGGTGCAAGGAAGAGAGGCTTTTAATTCACCAGAATTTCTAATTTAAGATTTATTGTCAGAGTACATACAACCCTGAGATTCTTTTTCCTGCTAGTGAATTGCCACTTATTTTATTTGTGATACAAAAAACTGTACACAATGTACACATATAAACAAAAAAAATGTTTATAAACTGACTGTGCAATACAGAGAGAAAATAATCAATAAAGTGCAAAAGTAAGAGTCCTTAAATGAGTCTCTGAGTTTGTTGTTGAGGAGTCTGTTGGTGAAAGGGTAGCAACTGTTCCTGAACCTGCTGGTGCGAGTCTTGTGGCACCTACACTTCTTTCCTGATGGCAGCAGCGAGAACAGAGTGTGTGCTTGGTGGTGTGGGTCTTTGATGGTGGGGAGGGTTTTGCCTATGATGTGCTGCTGGGTTGTGTCCACTATATTTTCACAAGATCACAAGATAAAGGAGCGCTTTCCGATCAGGGGTATTGTTTGGCGTCCCCATACCAGACAGTGATGCAGCCGGTCAGCACACTTTCCGAAGTCATATAACCTTTGCAAACTCCTGAAGGTGCTGATGTGCAGTCATGGACTAGAGATCGCCAGGAATTAGTGGGGAGGTTCTATTTTTTTATGGTTATCTGCCCCATTTCAATTCTCTGCCCCATTCCCTTCCTGACATGTCTGTCCATGGCCCCATGCACTGGCAGACTGAGACCACCCGCAAATGGGAGGAACAACACCTCATCTTATGTCTGAGCACCCTCCAACCGGATGGTGTTAACATCAACTTCCCCAGATAACCTTGAATTCTTCCGTCCATCTGGTAATCTTTTCCAATGACAGAGCTTGGAAGAGAGGGGTTGTTTCTGGAAACTGATGTGAGGCATGCGAACAACCTGGCCAGCCCAACATTACTGACTGGCAGTGACGAGGGCCTTAATAGTGACCTCGCAGAAGCCACTGATGTTGGTTCATAAATCCTGCCAGTGTACCTGTTGGTAATGGGTTCAGATGAAGAAATGTCAGCCTAGACCCACTCAAGTGTCAGAAAGAGAAGTGATTTCATTAAAACACTGAGGTAGATTGACAGGATTTATGCAGGTATGATACTTCCTCTAGAACTCAGGTAGATAGTCTCCAGAGATGAGAAGGACACCCTCTGTTCTCGCTGCTGCCATCAGGGAAGAGGTCCAGATGCCACAAGACTCGCACCAGCAGGTCCACCATCAGACTCCTCAACCACAAACTCAATCAGGAACTCATTTGAGGTCTCATACTTTTGTACTTAATTGTTTTTTTCCTGTCTGTATTCAGTCAGTATCTTAACATTTCTTTATTTGTTTACCTATGTACCTCCATTACTGCTTTTTTTTTGCACTATCCATAAGTAGTAATTCTGCCTCACCCACAGGAAAAAAAAAGAATCTCAGGATTGTAAGTGATGTCATGCATATACTCTGACAATAAATCTGAAATCTGAAGAAATGGCCATCCAGAGGAGAGTGCAGCTGCAAATCTCTACTCAGGGATGTTGTGTGGATCAGTCGCTAAGAATATTCAAAATACTAGGTTTTTAGGTAATAAAGGAATCAAGGAAAATGGGGTTAATAGATGGAAAATGGTGCTGAAGTAAAAGGTTTAGTCATGATCTTAATGGCTGGTGGAGCAGGAAGATGGGATTAAATGTTCTACTATTTCTTATCTCCTTACGAATATCGCAAGGTAGTTACTCAAGACAGTAAACTCGAGAGTTAGTTCCTCAAATTGCACTATTCAGGGTTTTGTAAAAGAACTTAATTGTTTGGTCCTGTCCTATCTTGATGCAACTTCAGAGTTACTTTCCACAATTTTTCTGCACATAAGATCATTAGTGAGACTGCACAATTTTATATATGGATTTACGTAATGTCAGCTCTCCTATTCTTGATTACAAGCTCCTGTAACATTTACTGAGCAAAACTACTTAGAATGCAGATGGCCTAATAATGATGGCATTCTGTAAAATGTAAGTACCCTGCTGACAGATATTGCAGGGGCAAATTTATGTAGAAAGCATTGGAGGGTGATTAAATTGATTGTCATTACCAACTTGTGGTTAACACCCTCGATTTATTTACAGAGAAGAGTTTATAAAAATTTTGCTTTGTGTGCATTGCGAGTGGTTCGTGCCTCAAACTAAAGCCCACAGAGTCTTGAAGTTCCCTGAAGTCAAGGACAATTACTGCTCCTCACTGTCACGCCGATCAAAGATCTGGCACCCAGCTGTTCGAAAGAAAGCTCAACAACCTGAGCCCTACCCCTCACAAATATGCAGCGGAGATTACTCTTCCTCTAATCCATCATCCAAGACAACGTTCTCGAACAGAGTAGTGAAAGGTTTTCATGAGAAGTCATGGACCCAGCTTGTGTCTGGCTTGTGGGTGATCAAGCTGAAATCCGTCCTAACACGCAATTTGGTGAGCACATTCACAGACCAGAAATGTAATAAATATTTCACTCTAGTGAAAATGAAAATGCGATTTATCGCACAGTATCACATCATAATGCAAGCCTTGTCACTTGTGGTAGCTTTCCTTGGTTTTATTGCTCTATTTTTTCCTGTGATTAATTCAGATGAACTTTTGCTCTTTGGTCCTTTACTCTGTTTGCCTTTAAGTATTTTGAAATCCTTCAATTTCTGATTTGGTATTTTCTTTCATTGGAAACAGGTCGGGGTTGATCAAATATGTAATGATGTTATGTAAAGAGAATGCATTCATGTTTAATTGAAACCATTGGCCAAACATACCCAGTGCAAGAGAGGGTGAGCCGAGAATTTAGCGCAGAATCCATTCTAGTCCGTTTTCTTTGGTTCTTTCAATCCTGACGTGTTTCGGACTTTCTGCCTCTCAGTAATAACCCTCACCCATCCCACACCAACTTCTCAGTTTAAGGGGGGAATCTCAGAAGCTATTGTCGAATCTCACCAGAAGGCCTGGTATTTAGCAAATTAAACAGCAGTAAATCCCAGACTTTGTCAAAGACAGAGGGTTCAGGATTTACAAATCCATCACTTTCCTTCACCACTTTCAGGCAGTGCCACTTGGAAATTGCATCCAGTATTATCAGACTCAGCATCCAAGATGATCCTCCTCTCAATAGATTGAGAAGCAATGTTTACTTTTTAACATAATCTTCAGTTTAGTTTCATATTTGTGATTATTTCCAAGTGCTTTGATACCCTTATGTATGAAATTTAAATTTGATAATTTTAAAATGTTAATTATTTATTCACATTTCAAATCACACCTTCGAGGACTGGCAGGGGTCAGACTACAGGGCTGTTTCTTTTTAAAAAAATTTTTTAATCTAGACATACGGCACGGTAACACTCAATTAATCTACACCCCTGGTACGTTTCAAAAGGTGGGAGCCCCGGGGGAAATCCACGCAGACACGAGGAGAATGTACAAGCTCCTTACAGGGATTCGAACCCTTGTCCAGATCGCTTGTCCAGTTGAGCTAACTGCTACGCCAACCATGCGGCCCTCTATGCCAACCGTGCCACACTGAGGGAGCAGGACTTGCCATCGGAGGCCTTGCCACTATCTTTATCTTTGTTTGATCAAGCATCGTTAAGTTATTGAAGTTAGATTTAAGAAAGTATTGAACATGTAATTCCAGATGGCTTCTTATTTATTTTCAAGTTCTCTTGCACTCAGTTGAGTGACTGTAGGTTTCAGGGTGTGAGACAAAGAAGTAAAATAATCATTTATTAAGAATTCTCCTAAATGGTATTCGGTGATCTTTGTTGTAAAATGCATGCATAGCTAAAGTTTAGATCAGGTTCCATGACATTGCTCCCAGCTTCTATAGCTGATGCCCAAATGCCCGGGAATGTCCTCACAGTTAAACTGCACACACATTAAGATCGCAGAAGAGCTTCAGCAGAAACCTTGTCTAAACATGTTATGGCTGGAGAAATTGAGAAGCCCTGAGCAAATTCCTGACCCATGTCTTCAAGTAGATTAAGAAAGCAAAAGGATATCTAGGCAAATGTGAATTAATTTAACCCAAGTATTCAATCGAATGAGCAGTCACAATGCCATCAGTTTTACAGATTCAACCATGACTGCTTAACAATTAGCATGTTAAAAGCTCCAGCAGGTCAGAATATTATTGTCATTTTCAACAGTGTTTTCATCTAAAATGGGGCTTTCCTTTTTAATTTAGCCACAAGTGAAACATGAGGATAATTAATGTTATTTTTTTGTACAGCAAGGACAAACCAAAAGAGCCTCACATCAGTGCTGGGAAAGTTATTGGAAGGAATTCTGAGAGAGAGGATTTATTTGCACTTGGAAAGGCAAGGACTGATCAGGAATAGTCAGCACGGCTTGTGGATGGGAAATGATGACTGTTTCTTAAAGAGCTGGCCATGAACTTTGATGAGGGCAAGATGGTAGGGATTTTTAGATGGATGTTACCGGTGCTTTGACAAGGTCCCACATGGGATATAGGGGGAGCTAGAAAATTAGGTACTAGTGAAACAGGAAAGTCTGCAGATGCTGTAATTGTAGTAAAAACACAGAAATGCTGTCCCGCAGCGTCCATGGGAGGTAAAGATGGGCCTGAGCACTTTTCAAGGTATTGCTTGAAGATACTAAGTTGGTTTGGTGGCAGGAGTCAGTGGGTGGTGGTGGTGGTGGGTGGGTTGTTTATCGGAGTGGAGGGCTGCAACCATCAGAGTGCACTGGGATCAGTGACGGGTCCCCTGTTGCTTGCTATGTATATGTTAATGATTTGGATAAGAATGCAGGTGGCATCATTAGTAAGTTTGCACAGGAAACCAAAATTGATGGCACTGTGGACAATGAAGACTGTCTGTTTACAACAGGATACAGGAACATTAACCAAGGAAAGCTGGCAAAGGAAAGGCAGATGGGATTTAACATGCAAAATGACATCATCCAGGAAGTTAAATCAGGGAGATTATACAAGTGAAGGCCAGGATCCTGGGGTGCATCATTGAACTGAGAGTCCTTGGGATACAAGTACATTTTTTTGTGAAAGTGGCAACACTCTTAGACAGTGGGGCAAGGAAGATGCACGCTTGCCGTCATTAACCGAGACATTGAGTTAAAGAGATGGAACATACTTTGCAGGTGTACAGAATGTTGGTTAGGCTTGCACTTGGGAGTATGGCGTGCTGTTCCGGTCACCATATAACAGGAATGATGTGATAAAGGCTAGAGAGGATTGCAATAACAATTCATAAAAATATTACCTTAATTGAAGGGGTTGAGTTAAATAGGCCATGTCTGCTTTCTTTGGGGCGAAGGAGACAGAGGCAAAATAATGGAGGTATTTTAGGGGTGGCATGGAGGTATTTTAGGGGTGACGTCATTAGCAATGCTGTTACAGCGCCAGCGATTGGGACAAGGGTTCGAATCCTGCGCTATCTGTAAGGAGTTTCCACATTCTCCCCGTGACTGCATGGGTTTTCCCCGGGGTATCTGGTTTCCTCCCACTGTTCAAAAATGTACCAGGGTGTTGGTCAACTGGGTGTAATTGGGTGGCACGGACTCATGGGCTGAAATGGCCTGTTACTGTGCTGTATGTCTAAATAAAAATAATTATGAGAACCAGTTGTAGAGTAGATGGCCAATGTTGGTTTCCTTCAGTGGGGGAATCTACAATTACAGGGCATAGGTTTACAATGAGAGGGAAGTGGGTTAAAGGAGATCTGAGGGGTATTTGTTTTCACAAGGACTCTGATATCTGGAATGAGTTGTCTGAGGAGTTGGTGGAAGTGGGAATAGCAACGATATTTAAGAAGCATCTGATCAGGTACGAAGGAGCAAGGCATAAAGGGGTGAAGAATTAATGCTGGCAAGTGGGATTAGTGAAGGGAGGCACCTGGGCAGCACAGATCTGATGGACTGAAGGGCCTGTTTTTGGCTTTGACCAAGTTGCCTAAATGAGCTAGTCCCATTTACTGCATTTGGCCAATGGCCATCTAAACCTTACCTATCCATGTCCCAGCCTAAATGTACTTTAAGCATTATAATTGCACTGTAGCATTGTGGTTAGTGCAGGACTATTACAATCCCAATAACCTGGGTTCGAATCCACCGCGGCCTGTAAGGAGTTTGTATGTTCTCCCTGTAATCTCATGTGTTTCCACTGGGTGCTCCAATTTCCTTCCACATTCCAAAGATATAGAGTGTTAATAGATTAATTGGTCGCATTTGTAACTGGGTGGTTCAGGCTCATGGGCGGAAAGACATATTACCATGCTGCAACTCTATAAATTATAAATTAAATGAAAAATTAAATTGTACCCTAGTTCTGTGATTCTGTCACCCTTTCTCTCCATTTCTTGCCCTGAGGTTGGAAGGTGATCTCATGCAGTTGGCACATTCAAGCATCCCATTCCATGGTTTGAGGGGTATGTTGACAGTATGTCCAGAACCTAATCTTGGGTAAAAAGATGGATGGGTAAAGGGAGAGAGCAGATCAAGTGGAAAGCCTGATTCTGAGGAGGCTGGATAGCTAGAAGAGGTTTCAGAGATAGCGAGGAGTGAGGCCAGGTGGTCTGAAACAGAAGGATAACATTTAAAATGAGAAGATGGTAGATCATTGAAGACCAGCATAGATACATTGTCCTAGATAGAGCAAAATTAAAATGCTGCAGATGATGGAAATCAAAACATTGAGTCATAGGGCACAGACACAGGCCCTTCGGCCCAACATGGTCATTCCGAACACCATGCTGATCTAGGCCATTTTGCTGTCTGAATGTCATTTAGACATTAAGCATTAAAGGTACAGGCTCCTGTACATTTTTCCCGATGGTAGCAGAGTGAAGGGGTCCTTGAAGATAGAGCCTGCTTTCTTAAGACGCCACCTCTTGTAGATGTCCTCGATGAAGTGAAGTCTGGTGCCTGTGATGTTACTGATTGAGTTAACAACCCTCTGGAAGGAAATTGAATGCTAGAGAGAGAAATTATTCATTTTATTCTTATCGGTTTAATTCTTATTCTAGAATAGATTTTTTTAAAATTTCACCTCATTTACAAGGAAGGATTGAATATGTACAAATAAACCTAGAATTGTATCAGACCATTCACCATTATTGATGTCATGTTTAAATTCTGATAGAATTGATTCAATTTATAGATGGAGATTTAATTCATCACTAATAAAAAATGTACAATTTTGTGACTTTATGAGAAGTCAAACACAGATGTATTTAGATACAAATATTAAATTCAGTTGATAATAAATTTGTTTTATGGGATGCATTAAAAGCTTATTTAAGAGGTCAAATAATAAATTATTCAACTAAAATTAAGAAGTTATCTTAAAGAAGTAGATAAATTAGAGAAGGAAATTGTAATTTTGGAAAAAAAATCTGACAAAAAAAAGGTTGGAATTTATAAATATATTAAAAAAGAACACAAAAAAAACAACCCTCTGGAGCTTTTTTTTTGGCCCTTTGCATTGGCACCTCCGTATCAAACAGAGATGCAATCAGCCACTCCTGTCGGAGTTTTCGGTGACAGACCGAATCTCCTCAAACGCCTCACAAAGTATAACCACTGGAGGACCTTCTTCGTGATGCATCAACGTGGAGGCTCCAGGACAGATCCTCTGAGATGTTGACACTCAGGAATTTGAAGTTCTTGACCCTCTCCACTGCCAACCCCTTGATGAGGACTGAGTCGGGTTCTCCTGATTTCCCCTTCCTGAAGTCCATCATCTCCCTGGCTTTTCAAATGTTGGGTGTAAGGTTGTTGGTGTGACACCACTCAGCTCGTGTGACCCTCATGTAGCTTTTAAATCCTTTCGCTCTCACCTCACATCTATGCCCTCTAGTTTTAGACTCCCCCACCCTGGGGAAAAAGTCTTATTTATGCCCCCCTTAATCTTTAAGGTCACTTGCCTCATTCTCATCAAGAAAAAAAAATCCAAGCCCGTCCAAGCTCTCCTTATAACTCAAGCTCTCCAGTACAGGCACCATTCTCTTGAATCTTTTTAATAGTGTAATGATACCCTGTCCATGGCAGGGCAAGCAGAACTGCACACAATACTCTAAATATGGCCTGAGTAACATCTTATAGAGCTGTAACGTGACGTCCTTTCAAGCAAGGAAAATGCCCAACTGTAAAGGTGGAGGTTGTTTGCCCTTACCCCTAGAGACATATCTTTCTGAATGCACTGTGGCCAGCTCCGAGACACCGAATCCACCTTTCCCGGGGAAGGATAATTGGCAGAACACAGTGCTCCGCCACCTGACCTGAATATCAGCCATCTCCCCACTCACCCCTCTCCTTCCATGACTCCCTCAAGGCAGGGCAGCAGGAGCCATCGGGGGCAGCCAGTGCGGGCTGTGACATCCTCACCTGGCCACTTCGTCCTTCAAGGCTGCTCTCTGTGGCTCAAAACATGGCAGAGCAATGGCCATCTTCCCTAACCATCATTCTCCACGCAGCTGGAACTGTTCTGGGAAGCACAGCTGCATGGGCGATGATGGATAGGGAAGATGGCCATTTCTCTGCCGTGCATTTATGACGGGTGGTGCCACGGCACCAGTCACCCTGCCTGCATCAGATCCGGAGGGCACTACGAGGCGCCGCTCGACATGAGCGCTTCGCTGGAGCAGCCTTTTAGGATTTCTCCACAAAAGGTAAGTTTTCTGTTTTCCTTCCACGCTTGTATCCGGCTTCCAGGTGGAGGCTTGAAATGGCCTAGTGATAAAGGCAAGTGTCCCAAGAGCCTCCTTCACCCCTTGTCTCACAAACACATTCAATATTGGCAACCTTCAGCGCGCAGGCAAGGGTTCTGCGAAGATGCGCCTTGGTCCAAATAAAAAGCCCCCACCACCCCCCTCCCCACTCCTCCCCAAGGTTTTTGATTCATGGCAGCTTTCCAACGTGGGGGATTGTGTTTATCCGAGGACACGAGGTCATTTCCCCATTCACCAACTGGGATCACTCACGCCCCACGGAATAAAACGACGATAACGCGGCGCGAATCCGAGCTCTGTCCCCGAACTATTTGCACATGCCAAGCCCGGACCTTCTGCTGAACTGATCGAGGTGGGTTTCCTCTCTCACTCGCGGGGTGCAGCCTGGCGAAAGCGCTTAAAGATGCTGCCTTCTCTCCCTGTTGCTTTGTAGATGCTAAAACACACTGGAAATGACTCACATGGGCAGAGGAGGGGGATTATTGGGAGAAATGGTCTGCCCCCCCCCACCCCCTCCTCCATCCTTATCCACTGTACTGCATCCATCTCATGGTGAACCCAGTCACACAAGTTTGCTTTGAATGTCACAAGCAACGTGACATTCAACGATTTTTAACTTTCTTTTTCGCTCTTTGCTCCCCCCAGCTCCTTTTGACTGGAAAGGAACAATGCACCAGGAGCCCCAAGCATTTAAGAGCATGCAAGATAGTTCAGTCTTCGCTTGCGATCTTCCCCGAGTGCATTTCAAGCCAATGCCCGCGTGTGTTCAGTCCTGTCGCTACATTGCTCCAAAGGTCATTTTGTTCACGAGAATCCTTAAAAAAAAGAATCAGCACCTTGAGCCCAGATTTAAGGACCGAAATCGCCACCTCCTGAGATTTGGCCACTTTTTAGACTCAGTCGAGTCTCGAACTTCCCCTGGTCCAGTTCTCCTGAACATCCCCACCCACAGACCCTGCTCATTGCTCCAAGTAGGTAGGCAGGTCGGATCATCTCAAAGCATTTCCGAATATTTCAAGCTGACCCCTAAACGAATTTAAGATGCCCCTCAGTGAGAATTTGTCTTGCCACCAAGGCGTTCAGCTGAGTGCGAGTCGGGCTGTCTGGGGTGGAGGTACAATGCATATAGCTGGAGCTCACCTCGACCCACGTGGCTTTGACAGTCCAAGGCTGGCGACCACCTCATTGGCCTTATTGTTAACCAATCCACTTGCTGCGAACCCTCGGCAGCTTTTCATTGGCTTTCACATCCTTTTGTTCTCTCCTCTTCAATGTTAACTCCTGCAGTGCTGGAGTCATGACCATTTTTTTCTATTTAACATCATTCCTGTCTCAAGTAATGATGTTAAATTCCTTTCACCAGTTCAAACCCGTCATGAAGATTCATACATGATGCCCCGAGGGCAAAGTTAACCTTTATTTAGGTTTGTCCTCCGATTTTCTTCTATTCTGCAGTCAGGAAAACCTTTAATCTGTGTGACAATGTTCCCTGACTCAAAAACATGCACCTAATTTCGGAGATTATTGGAGATGCTGAACATAAAAATACCAATCTGTGTCAGTCAGAAATGTTAAAAAAGGAGGCCATTCATCCAAGCGTCTGTGCCAATTGAAATAACCCCACCTCCCAGCATCACCGTTCCAACCCCACCTTCCAGCATCTCCGTTCCAACCCCACCTTCCAGCATCTCCGTTCCAACCCCACCTTCCAGCATCTCCGTTCCAACCCCACCTTCCAGCATCACCATTCCAACCCCACCTTCCAGCATCTCCGTTCCAACCCCACCTTCCAGCATCTCCATTCTAACCCCACCTTCCAGCATCTCCATTCTAACCCCACCTTCCAGCATCTCCATTCTAACCCCACCTTCCAGCATCTCCGTTCCAACCCCACCTTCCAGCATCTCCGTTCTAACCCCACCTTCCAGCATCTCCGTTCCAACCCCACCTTCCAGCATCTCCGTTCTAACCCCACCTTCCAGCATCTCCATTCTAACCCCACGTTCCAGCATCTCCGTTCCAACCCCACCTTCCAGCATCTCCATTCTAACCCCACCTTCCAGCATCTCCGTTCCAACCCCACCTTCCAGCATCTCTGTTCTAACCCCACCTTCCAGCATCTCCATTCTAACCCCACCTTCCAGCATCTCCGTTCCAATCCCACCTTCCAGCATCTCCATTCCAACCCCACCTTCCAGCATCTCCATTCTAACCCCACCTTCCAGCATCTCCGTTCCAACCCCACCTTCCAGCATCTCCATTCTAACCCCACCTTCCAGCATCTCCGTTCCAACCCCACCTCCCAGCATCTCCGTTCTAACCCCACCTTCCAGCATCTCCGTTCTAACCCCACCTCCCAGCATCTCCGTTCTAACCCCACCTCCCAGCATCTCCGTTCTAACCCCACCTTCCAGCATCTCAGTTCTAACCCCACCTCCCAGCATCTCCGTTCCAACCCCACCTTCCAGCATCTCCGTTCTAACCCCACCTCCCAGCATCTCCGCTCCAACCCCACCTTCCAGCATCTCCGTTCTAACCCCACCTCCCAGCATCTCCGTTCCAACCCCACCTTCCAGCATCTCCGTTCTAACCCCACCTCCCAGCATCTCCGTTCTAACCCCACCTCCCAGCATCTCCGTTCTAACCCCACCTTCCAGCATCTCCATTCCAACCCCACCTTCCAGCATCTCCGTTCCAACCCCACCTTCCAGCATCTCTGTTCTAACCCCACCTTCCAGCATCTCCGTTCTAACCCCACCTTCCAGCATCTCCGTTCCAACCCCACCTTCCAGCATCTCCGTTCCAACCCCACCTTCCAGCATCTCCGTTCCAACCCCACCTCCCAGCATCTCCGTTCCAACCCCACCTTCCAGCATCTCCGTTCCAACCCCACCTCCCAGCATCTCCGTTCTAACCCCACCTTCCAGCATCTCCGTTCCAACCCCACCTCCCAGCATCTCCGTTCTTACCCCACCTTCCAGCATCTCCGTTCCAACCCCACCTCCCAGCATCTCCGTTCTAACCCCACCTTCCAGCATCTCCGTTCCAACCCCACCTTCCAGCATCTCCGTTCCAACCCCACCTTCCAGCATCTCCGTTCCAACCCCACCTTCCAGCATCTCCGTTCCAACCCCACCTCCCAGCATCTCCGTTCTAACCCCACCTTCCAGCATCTCCGTTCCAACCCCACCTCCCAGCATCTCCGTTCTAACCCCACCTTCCAGCATCTCCGTTCCAACCCCACCTTCCAGCATCTCCGTTCTAACCCCACCTCCCAGCATCTCCGTTCCAACCCCACCTTCCAGCATCTCCGTTCTAACCCCACCTCCCAGCATCTCCGTTCTAACCCCACCTTCCAGCATCTCCGTTCTAACCCCACCTCCCAGCATCTCCGTTCTAACCCCACCTCCCAGCATCTCCGTTCTAACCCCACCTCCCAGCATTGCCGATCAAGGGTCTCGCAGGACACACTCATGCTTTTTTAACTATAATGTGGATTTCTGCCTTTACACTCTTTCTAAAAAAAGTTTTAGAAAAACTAAAAGTTTTTTTCGATTAAAAGTTTCCTCACCTCTTACCGAATTCTTCCAATTGACCACAGTCCCCTCTGTCAAAGGGAACTCGATCCTTCCCATATACTCGAACTAAGCCTCTCATCGCTTGATATCTCTGTTAAGTTCTCCCTCCCTCTCCTTCGTCCAAACAAAAGAACCGGTGCCGATCCAATCTTCCCTCACATCTTTTCAGTGCCGGTAACACCTTGATAACTGATCTGGATCCTTTCCAGATTCCCAGAGCCATCTGAAATGAGGTGACCGGTGCACATTTCTGCGGTCTGGCATGACCTCCCCTTTCTGTGTATCGAGCCTTTTGGAAGCCACGGATTGATCTGACCCTCCGACCTGTGCTTGCCGGCTGCCAGGTCCTTCTGTGCTTTCACATCCACTCATGTAGCCGCTCGTCCCATCTCTCTGGATTCAGTTCCACTCGGCACTCTTCTCCCCAGTTGCCTTGACTGTCCGCACATTCCTGCAGGTTGCACCTTTTTCTCCGCATGAAGGAACACGCGTGGCTTGTGCAACCACTTCGCTTGCACCGTGTTATTGGGCAATAAATTGCTGCCCTCCAGACCACAAAGGCCCGCGTCGTGTCTTTTGAGGGCAATCTCAGCTGCCAAGCCGGCCGCTGCTGTCACCTCTCCTCGTCCTCCGCCCGGGTCTGCAGTTCGCTCCTGCATCACCTCTGCCTTTCTCACCTCCGCTCCTTTTTCCTCTTGACCTCCCACTCCGCGCTCATTCGCCAACCTCCCAGTTTGATCGTGCTATCAAAACGTTATTCCCCCCCCCCCCCTACTTTTGTCCAATGCTTGGTCTTTAAATGTTGTTAGAATCAATGCAGGACAAGCATCTATTGTAAACGAACACACCTGAGTTGCTGAAGCATGTCATAACAGCATGGCAAATGTAAAATGCCCCCATATTAAGAGAGTTCGTTTTGGAAATCGCCATCTAGTATTTGTAATTTAAAAAAATAATCCTTTAACTCCAATCCCAGGATCGTCTAAAGCAGTTTACAATAGTGTCCCATTGAAAGAAACGGGGCTGCACAGTAACCCCGGAAAATCGGATGGGCAGATGATTGTTGGGGCAAGGTGCCTGAACCCCACTCCTGTGGATGGCACAGGTTTGTGTGCCATCAATATCACCAAATAGTTTGTGGCGTGTCCTTGGAAGAGTTAGGTGGCACCAGAAGGCAGCCTGTTTGTCATAAGCACGGCCAGAACCCTTTGTTGTCAAAAAAGACAAGGAGCGTCGGATTTAGACTGAACGCTGGGTCATTATATTCAGGATATAGCTCTTAATGGCAAAATCCTCCTGAGTTGAGGCATTTATCAGTCTCCTTTTACTCTTTTATAATGTAAAATATAATGAATAAACTATCTCCCCTGGGAGGAGGGGGAAGATTCTTGTAAAACCTTTCAACCATTGAGATGATTGATATCTTGAAGTTACTTATGTCAGAGAATCCTGTACCTCGCATTCGGGAACATCACCACCACTGAACGCACTCAGGCATCAACATTAATCATCCTCCAGTTCCCTCACCCACAGACGAGACAAGGTGTGCAAAAGTGAGCAGCGGCCAAGGACTGCATTAAAACTGGAAGCACAACTGTTTTTTGAAGCTCAAATGTTTAACTTTCCGTCCCAAGTGCCCCCCCCCCCCCCGCTTCAAAGTGCTGGGGGCTGAGATCCCATTCCAATCCTGCCCGCCCCTCACCAGGCTCCAACACACCCACCCTTTTTCTTCAAGTCTGTCATTTGGCTCCATTTGATATGAAAACCTTTCAACATCCAGACAAATGCCTTTAGGACTAAGTTTTGAGTTTCCCTGTGGCTATAAAGTTTCAGTTTTTATTGGGTCAGTGGTGAACTTGTTTGTTCTGGTCACCTATTCGACCCAACGGGGATTTAAACACAAAACCCGATTTACTGTGAACTTCCTTCTGCCATCCTTGTCTACTCACCCCGAAAGCCCCGCCCTACCGCGTGGAAAGTCTTTTTTGTTGAGATGTTCATTTGGATCTTTCCATTTCGTGTTGGTGGGTGGTCAAAACTGGAGCCAGTTGATGAGAATGTGGGGAATATAAAATGATCTGAGGTGGGATTATGTAAATGGATGCTGGCACAGACTGTGTGGGCTGAAGGGTCTTTTTCAGTGTTGTATCTCTATCACTATAAATGGAGATCAATTGCTGAAGCATATCGATAAATGTTTCATCTTGCTCAAGTCATCACCTTTATCATTCGTACCATGCTCGCACGGTAAAGAAGAGATAGCTTTTCTCCAGGACAACAGAGAATATTAACATAAATATGTTAGAATAGAAGTTAACCACATTGAAATATTACAATATTACGACATATACAGTAAAAGTCCATTGTACACTATCCACCTATGTTCTGGGAATTCAGGGACCTGATGGCTTGGAGGGGAAAAATCTGTTGCCCAATCTGGACACAAGGGCCCGAGTGATATGGCCGCTTCTATCAGATGGCAGAAGGGAGAACAGTTTACGAGAGGGGTGTGTGGAGTCCTTCACAAGACTTATTGCCTTTGGCCTGCATCTAGTGTTGTAGACGTCTTTCGTGGTAGAAAGAGAGCTGACTTCTGCAGGGTGTCGCGGTCCGAGGTGATACAGCTTCCAAACCAGACGGGGATGCAGTTGCACAGGATGTTCTCAATACATCCTCTGGTCTTTCACCACCATTTTCATCAATTCTCAAATATAAACTGCTCACACCAGTCACCTGAGACTTGTATATTCACAGAACAAAGTCTGTTTGTTTATTTATTTATTTGTATGTATGTATGTATGAATATTTGTCCTGCAGTTGTATTGTTTTGACTGTATATGTGTCCTGTCTGGTTGTGTGTCTGCGTGTTTTGTACCGAGGACCGGAGAATGCTCTTTTGTCAGGTTGAACTTGTGCAATCAGATGACCATAAACATGACTTGAAAATTAATTTGAAATATAACTTCCTTTATCTCATCTTTTAAGATATGAAACTATTTAAAGATGAGGAAAGTTTTAGTTTTTTCATCCAAAGTGACAATTGCTGCTTGTGTTTTCTCTAGTGATTCCGGGGTCCACCACTTCACAGCTTTGCTCCTTTCTTGTGGCAAAGAAATTTCTCTTCTGACATTTTGTGAAAAACAATTCACTAATGTAGCAATAGTCTATGCTGAGCCAGTCTGATGCTCCTTGCTCCTTGCTCCACTGGTACAACAGGAGCCGGAACTGAACCCCAAGGCCAGGTGTTTCCTGGTCATGCACCTCACCTAGTGTGTGATGAGAGAATCTTGGCTCTGGCTGGGACACTTGCATTATATTTGCAAAGGAATTTTGTAGCACCTAGAGCGAACAGCCAAAACAATTCTTCATCAGTGGCCAAATCCAATAAGAACCCAGCAATAATCTTGGGATTTAATCTTCTCTGCCCAAAGGTAGGTTTTCCCCAAAAAAACTATCTTTCCCAGCAATGGTCAAGTCAAGTTTACTGTCATCTGATTGCACAAGTACAGACAACGAAACAATGTTCTCCCGTCTTCAGTGCAAATCATGCGGGCACACAACCAGACATAGCACACGTACAACAAAAAATACGTATGCAAGACAAGTATTCATGTATGCAAACAAATAAATACAGTAAATATTATTTCATGAATAGGAGAGTCTCGGATGGTTAGTGTGAGCAGTTCCTTTGATAATTCATCATTCTTCCAGTGGGAAGAAGCTGTTCCTCAGCCTGGAGGTGCTGGCTCTGATCCTCCTGTATCTCTTTCCTGATGGGAGAAGCTGAAAGATAATGTGGACAAGGTGGAAGGGATCCACAATGATTTTACGCACCATCTTCAGACAACGACCCCAGCAGATCACCTCGATGGGGGTGATGCTCACCGCCACTCTCATAGTCCTGTGGATTGACCTCTGATCCATTTCTCTGCAGCAACCCGACCGCACTGTGATGCAGCTGGCCAAGAGAGAGAGAGAGCTCCTGTAAAAGGTTGGCATGATGGTGCCTGGTAGCCTTGCCCACTTCAGTCTTCACCAGCATGGTCTCACATAAAGTTCCCAGGTGTAATCACCTCGAGGCTTCAAAGGGAACCTAATGAAGAAGCCCTAGAAGTCCTCCTGACAGGATCTACAGTTTCAGAGCTGAGTGGAAGATCCTGTCATTAGCCCCCACCCAATGCAAGTTAAAGAAGTTGAAATAAGATAGTAACCTGAAAGGAATATAATGAAAGGAAGGAATTCAAGCAAAATCAGAAAGGCCAAAAGATGTTGTGAAATGTCCTTAGTGAATAGGATTTAGGAAAATCCCAAGGAATTTTATAGATATGCTAAAAACTATGTATAGGGTTGGACTATGAAAGAAAATAGGAGGTTTAGGGTGAGAGGGTGAAAGTTTAAAGGAGATTTACGAAGCCAGTTTTTTATACAGAGGGTACAAGGTGCCTGGAATGCACTACCAGGGAAGTTGGTAGAAGCCGCTTCTATAGTAATGTTTAAGAGGCATTTAGACAGAAACACACAGGGATTGGAGGGATGTGGTTCATGTTTAGGCAGGTGAGCTGAATTTGGCGTCATGGCTGGCACAATTTTCATGGGCTGAAGGGCCTTTTCCTGTGTTCTATGTTATAAATGGACTCAGGCCACCAAGTTCTGCACCTAGTTTGTCTATAGGAACCCTCATTTCTACCCTTCCAGAGATAAGGAATTTCAGTGCCAAAGTTCAAACTCGGTTTTCATCCTCCGCCACATTACCTTTTATTACACATGCTTCTACAAACCTCAGTGTTGTTCTATTCCTTAGTGGGATTAGAAAACTCACATTCTGTGACCAGATCATTTTTTTTTTCTTCTGCTTTGCCATTCATTTTGCAAGATTATTGGAACCTAAGTCTACTTCTGGGGCTGTAATGATAGGGAGGGGGACAGGAGAGGGAGGAGGAGGGGGTTGGGATGAGGAGGAGCAGATGGAGGTTATGGAGATGGGAAAACACAATGAGAAGCTCAAATAAAATCAAGTAGGCACAGTATGGGGCAGAACAGGCTATGCAGAAAACCGGAGAGGCCTAATTACCCACAAGCAACAAGTCATTGCAGTGTTAGTCAGAGTGGAACTACCCACTCCTGTGGATCCCTGGTCTCTCATTATTACTTAAGTCCTTGACCATTGTAGAAACCACAAGGGAGAGAGGTTCAGTCGAAGTAAGCTGCGGCAGTACCTTCTGTAAATCATAAATACTACTGCCACATTTCACTGCTGACGGCAAAGTGGATATTGAGTCCAGTTGAATTGTAATATTTTTCCCTGCATGAACTCCCTTGGTGATATTTTAACATTGTTAACATGTAATAAATACCACTGACCAGAGAGGATTTTATATGAGTTACCTATTTCCTACATCTTTAAAATGATATTCTTCCAATATTTTGTGGACCTTTGCCTCAATCTACTGAAATCTAGTAGACTTCCAATCAAATGAATCCATGTTGCATCCATTTGCAATTAACAGTGTTTGAACAGATGGACAACTCAGGAATTAGTGCCAACCTTTGATTTTAGGATTGGCATTCTCTGTACTGAGAGAATTGCTGGTTAAAGTCCTCTTTCAGGATCCTGAACTGTCACTGGATTCAGGTGGCTGTAAGAAGTGGTGTGACCGGGGGGGGTGGGGGTTCTTTATGACGTTGACTGCCTTCTTGAGGCAGCACCTCATATCAATGTCTTCGTCACAGTGTGGTATGATCACTACAGAGATATGGATCAGAGGTCAATCCACAGGACCAGAAGAGTGCCAGAGAGGATCACTCGCATCTCCCTCCTCCCTAAACAACATGATCTACTGGGATCCTTGTCTGAAGAGAGTACACAAAATTATTGAGGACTCCTTTCACTCTGCACACAGCACCTTTCAGCTGCTCCCATTGGAAAAGAGATACAGGAGGATCAGAGCCAGCACCACCAGGCTGGGGAACAATAACTTCCCATGGGCAGTGAGAATGCTGAACGACCAAAGGAACAGCTCAGACTAACCATCCAAAACTCTCATATTTACATAACAATATTTATTTATCGGTAATATGAACAATGTATAAATATTGTTTGTATGTGAGTTATGTCTGGTTGTATGTCTGCGTGTTTTGCACTGAGGAGCGCTGTTTCGTCTGATTGTACTTGTGCAATCAGATGACAATAAACTTGAATTGTCTTGAAGTTATGGCAGACCTTCTAATTCTCGATCAAGGAATGCTTCAATGTCAGAAATTCCATCATTTAGGAAAATCCCAAGGAATTTTATAGATATGCTAAAAACTATGTATAGGGTCGCAGGCCGCTCTCTCAAGTGGGAGTAAAAGATTCCATGATAGAAATCTGAAAAAAAGTCTCAGTGCCCTGGTCAACAGTTATCCATCAACCAATACCATTCAGGCAATTTTATCTGAACACTTTTCTTACCATCTAATGGTTCCTGAGAGAAATGCTCTTCTGATGTTGGCTGAATGATAGGAAATGATGAGGGATGAAGATTGAGAATCTGGTTGGGTGGTGGCAGAACAGCAATCTTGCTCTCGTCATCAACAAAACCAAGGAGCTTATTGTGGATTTTAGAAAGGGAAGACAAAAGGACCACACATCTATCCGCATTTTGATAGGATGTGGGTGGAGCAGATCAGTATCTTCAAATTCCAAGGAGTCCAGATATCAGAGAACCTTACCTGGAGCCAGCGCATCGAGGCACCCACGAAGAAGGCACACCAATGCTTCTACTTTCTAGGAAGTCTGAGGAGATGCAGCAAGTCATTGAATGCGCCATCAAATGTCTATAGGTGTTAATCATAAAGGATTGCTTTCTGCCCTTTATGAATTACTTATAAGACCTAGGGATGGTTCCCTGGGTGGTATAAGGAAAATGTGGGAATGAGACTTTCAACAGCCATTTGATGAAACTACATGGGATTCTATTTTGAGATGTGTTCACTCATCATCTCTTTATGCTAGGCATTCATTAATTCAATTGAGCCCACTTTTCCAAAGTTCAGTTAGCTATATTTTATCCTACTATTTCCTCTAAATGTGATAAATGCATAACTGAGGAAGGTACGTCGTATCATATGTTTTGGCAATGTCCTTCTCTCTTTTGTTTCTGGCAAGGGGTATTTCGCACCTTATCATTAGTTCTTAACATTAACTTGTCTCCTCGCCCTTTCATTCCTATTTTTAGAGTGAGTGGGGCCAATGGATTTAATATTGACTTTTTCACAATCCCATGTAGTGTTCACTCATTGCTAGAAGGGCCATTTTTCTGAGATGGGAAGACTCATACTTAATGGTTGTACTGATCTGCTCCACCAACATCCTATCAATGCGGATAGATGTGTGGTCCTTTTGTCTTCCCTTTCTAAAATCCACAATAAACTCCTTGGTTTTGTTGATGATGAGAGCAAGATCTCTAATTGCTAGAAGGGCCATTTTGCTGAGATGGGAAGATTCATACTCAATGGTTGTCAGATATGATGGCGTGTCTGTCTCTAGAAAAATATAGGTGTCCTACACTAGCCCATGTGGTGTGACCCCAAATATCTGCACGATTACTGACCTTAATTGAAAAGATTAGAAGTTGATCTCATTATTTTACTTCACCTTAATGTTTAAAGTCGATCTTGTGAATATTTAAAATACATATTTTTAAATTGTTTATGTTTTTATCTACTTCAGTCCCATTGAACTGTTTTTAAATGGCTCCAAAAAGCATTTCCAGGGGCTTTGACCTCCTCATGATGTCAAAGGTCACCAGGTCAGTCAAGGGCAGGGTTTTCTGGATTCGCTGTCTGAGGTTCCAGTCACCCCTGGCAGCCAGCTGTGCCATGCAGGATGAAGGTCTGCAGAACATTGGGACCTGTGAGATCTCAAAAACTAAGCTCAACCATGGGATAACACAAATACTGTGAGCAAGCAGTTTGCCCGACCGACTGTCACCCTTGCAATGTCCCATCACTTGCAGCCCTTTACTGTGTGTAAGTTGCCTACATGAGAAACAATGTCAAATATCGTATTGTTCAAAGTTTAAACGGGAGGTATTCTATTGTTTAAGGTGGTTACTATGTGGCACATGTTACCTGTTATTTGAAGCCCTCCATCTCTCCATGACTCAGTTAAGTGAGATCTCCTTGGGGCCATTCTTAGTTGAACTGTGATTATAAATGTGGCTCAGGGGAGCCATCTCTTTTGGTGATTGCTTATGTGGTAAAAATATATCACTTTTCATTGTGAATTATGGGCCATCCATCTTCCTTTAGTATTAAGGTCCAGACGTTACAACTATTGATAGCACGTAAGATTGTGATGGAGTAAAAGGCCTGAAACACCCTGTGCAGCTGAAAGGCATTGGACCTCAGATGAGAGCTGATTTTTAGTTTAATGTAAGTTAATCACGGGTGATGTTGACAAGGATTTGCAAACGGTCTCAAACTAAAACAATTAAAATGATACTGATGTGAATATTAATGGGCAGAATTTATCACAGTGAAATAATTAATGGGACTCACTGAGGTACATCTTGAAATGAAGAGGTTGTCTTCTGAGGAAAGGTGGAGCATATTAGGCCTTTATTCTGTGCAGTTTAAAAGTAATTTCACTGAAGCAGTGATGATTTTGAGAAAGCATCATAGGGTAGTTACTGAGAACATGTTTCCCCTTTGTTGGGCATAGTTTCAGAATAAGGGGACATCCACTTAAGATGGAGCAGAGGAAGGAAGAGCTTGTTTTCTCAGGGATCAAGTCTCTGGAATTCGGGTTAGGGTTAGGGTTAGGGTTAGGGTGTATGGGTGCGGAGGCTGAATCAATGAGTAAATTCAAAGTCACGTTTGGCAGATTTTTTTGGTCAGACAGACAAGGCTTACGGGAACCGAGAAGGAAAGTGGAGAGGAGTAGAGCACAAAAGTCTGCAGATTGCAGTAAAAGCGCACAGTAAATGCTGGAGGATCTTGGCCGGTCTCACAGCGTCCATAGGAGGGTAAGATATATCACCGACGTTTCGAGCCTGAGCCCTTCTGCGAGGAATAGGCAAAACAAAACAGCAATGCATCTGAATGAAGACTGAACAATGGCAGGGGAAGGAGTCCAGACCAACAAAGGTGGGGGGGTGGGGGGGGGGGTGGGGGGGTTGGAGTTTAATGGAAACTGGGGAAGTTTATGTTAATATCATCCAGTTGGAGGGTGCCCAGGTGGAAGATGAGGTGTTGTTCCTTCAGATGGTCGGTGATCTCAGTCTAGCAGTGCAGAGGAGGCCAATACAGGTCAACCATAATGTAAACATGGAAAATGCTGAAATCATCAACGAAGAGAGAAACCGCGGTAATATTTCGGGTGTGAGACTTTTCTGAGTTCCGATGAAGGGGGTCTGACTAAAATGTTCCATGTTTCTCTTTCCAGAGATTCTGTCTGATTTGCCGAGTGTCTCCAGCATTTTCCGTTTTTATTTCAGAATTTCTGAATCTGGAGATTTTTATCAGCTGTACTCTTAGTCAAGTCAGACTCTGGTTTTTATCCCAACCAAAAATATTTGGGTAGAATGGGGTGGGGGGGGGGGGGGAATGTTGGGTGAAGTTTGGTCAGGGGGGTGGGGAATGGCTGGAGTTTCAGGGCTGAGGTGGGAAGGGCTGGGTGAGAGTGAAATATTGTGGATTGGGAAAGATGGTAAGGCAATGAAAGGCAAGGATGAGTTGTGGCTAGATGGGGATGTGAGCTAAGGTGGTGAGGAATACAGTGGGCTTGTGTGGAGAGCAATGATATCAGCTGAATGGGGTGAGGATCTGCATGCTAAATGTATCCTCCGTGTTTCTGTGATTCCAATGCAGAGAGGATGCAAAACTTGCTCACTGATGTCCAATGCCTGTAGCCTTCATCTGAATGCCTCTTCCAGGATTTTATATCACTTGTGTGCCAAGTGCTCAGGGTTAGTTGTATAGAAGCAGCCTTTCACAATACTTCACCATTACTGCAAGCGTACAACTCCTGAGAAACCCACAGGAGTTGGAATCCAGGTCTAGGAACTCGCCTCGGCTAGTTCCACTGCACTTACCCATTATGATGTGTCTGTGGGGTTTGGAGGGGCGAAGGCATCCCACAAAAATTGGTTAGAATGGATCTGTGAGTGTGGCACCCCTTCTTGATAATGGGGAAGAACCTGGTCATCAGATACCAGGTGCTCTTGGTACTGCTGTCGATGGCGCAGATGTGGCCACACCTCTGCCCTGATGGTCACCATTCTTCTGGTTCATATGGGGATCCAAAATGGAAAGGGTATGAAGGGTCGCCATGAATAAATTGACAGACAATGAGGGAAAGGGCATATCCAACATGGGCTTCAACCTGATGACCACCTTCATGTGTGGCTGCATGAGACTGTGTGTGGAACCAAAGTACAAGGGCACCAAGTACTGCTATGTGCTGAGGTTCTACCAGCCCCTGGTGTTGTGAAGGATGGGCCTAGCCCCGTAATTTCCCAGTCAGCTGGATTTTTCCACACCACCTATTCTTCATGAAAAAAGTTTTTTTCCAGACGATCCACTTTGAACACAAGGCCATCAGGCAGTGGTCACCATGGAACATCCTGCAGACACTGAGAGATGAGGACTTGTTGGAACTGGTGGGGTTGTTCCATACTGTCATCTGCTGGAATGCCTCATTGGCACTGCACACAGTCAAGCTGCAGGAATGGCCTGGCTGGTGGTGAGAGGAGCCCCCCCAGTAAAATCTTTCCTGTACAATAAAAGTATTACCCACGATGCGCATTGTCCCTAAGATGACTGTGGCGGAGAGGAGACAATCACCCTTCCCTTTGCAGAATGCAGATTCATTAAGTGTACGTGGAGAAGGATGCAAGGGTCCTTGACATGGTTCATGCCCTTGAATCAGAGGATTCTGATTCTATTTCTGTCTGAGTATCTCACATGCCCCCAATGCTTCTGCCTCCATCACCATCCCTGGCAAGGCACTCCAGGCACCCACTACTCTCTGTGTAAAAAAACCGACCCCTAGCTTCCTTCCCTTCACTTTATAAAGAAGTCCTCTGCTGTTGGCTGATCCTGTCCTGGGAAACAGGAGCTGGCTGTCCACCCTATCTATGCCTCTCATAGTCTTGTAGACCTCTATCAAGTCTCCTCTCATCCTTCTACACTCCAGAGAGAAAAGTTCCAGCTCTGCGAACCTTGCCTCAGAAGACTGATTTCCCAATCCAGGCAACGTCCTGGTCAATCTCCTCTGCACCCTCTCCATAGCTACCACATCCTGTATAACCATATGACCATAAAACAATTACAGCACGGAAACAGGCCAATTTGGCCCTTCTCGTCCTCACTGATCCAAGTACCCTCCTCTAATCCCACTTACCAGCACTCTGTCCATATCCCTCGATCCCCCTCCCATCCATATATTTATCCAACTCTTTCTTAAAAGACAAAATTGACCCTGCCTCCACCACCTTTCCTGGAAGCCCATTCCACACAGTAACCATTCTCTGAGAAAAGAAGTTCCCCCTCATGTTACTCCTAAAGCTTTGCCCGTCAACTCTCAACCCATGACCCTTTGTATCCATCTCTCCTACTCATCAACTCTATCTATCCCTCTCATTATCTTAAACACCTCTATCAAATCCCCTCTCAGCCTTCTACGTTCCAAGGAATAAAGACCTAATTTGCTCAATTTTTCCTTGTATTCCAGATGCTGAAACCCAGGCAACATTTTTGTAAATCTTCTCTGCACTCTCTCTATCTTGTTAATATCCTTCCTATAAATCGGTGACCAGAACTGCACACAGTACATTGGCTTCACCAATGCCTTGTACAGTTTCATCATTACTTCCCAACCCCTATATCCTATGCACTGATTTATATAGGCAAGCATAGTAAAGGCCTTCTTCATCACCCTATCCACATGCGCTCCTACCATTATTCCTAGATCTTTCTGCTCCACTGCATTCTTCAACGCCCTCCCATTTACCACATATGTCTTGCTTTGATTATTCTTTCCAAAATGAAGCACCTCACACTTATCAGCATTAAACTCCATCTGCCATCTTTCTGCCCACTTCTCTAAGCAGTTTAAATCTCTCTGCAATCTTTGAAAACCCTCTTCATCATCCACAATTCCCCCTATTTTAGTATCATCTGCATATTTAGTAATCCAATTTACCCCCCTCCCCCCCATCCTCCAGATCATTAATATAGATGACAAACAGCAACGGTCCCAATACCGAACCCTGAGGTACACTGCTTGTCACCGGCCTCCATCCTGACAAACAATTATCTACTACTACTCTCTGGCACCTTCCTTGAATCCATATGACTATCTCCAAATTAATACCCAAGGACTTAGCCTTCCTAACTAACCTCCCATGTGGAACCTTATCGAAGGCCTTACCGAAATCCATATAGACAACATCCACTGCTCTACCATCATCAACATTCCTAGTCACCTCTTCAAAAAATTCAACAAGTTTGGTCAAACACGACCTTCCATGCACAAATCCGTGTTGAATGTCCCTGATCAGACCCTGTCCCTCCATATACTTACATATACTATCTCTAAGAACACTTTCCATCAATTTACCTACCACAGACGTCAAACTTACAGGCCAATAATTGCTAGGCTTGCTCCTTGAACCCTTTTTAAACAAAGGAACCACATGCGCAACACGCCAATCCTCCTGCACTATACCCGTCTCTAATGACATTTGAAAAATCACTGCCAGAGCCTCCGCTATTTCCTCACTAACATCTCTCAAGGTCCTGGGGAAAATCCTGTCAGGACATGGAGACTTATCCACCTTTATATGTTTCATAAGCTCCAGTACTACCTCTTTCTTAAACACTATAGTCTCCATATATACCCACTTTGCTTCCTTTACCCTGCACAGTTCAATATCCTTCTCCTCAGTAAATACTGAGGAAAAGAAATTGTTCAAGACCACCCCCATCTCTTTTGGCTCCACACACAGCATCAGGCACAGCATCTTTTGCTGAATTGTTAGGCATTGTCCGGTCTTTGATGCTCCTCTGTGGATTTTCCTGGAACTAGTACCTGGTGTATTCACCTTTGCCTTTTTGCCATAAATCTGCAGAACCCCTGAATATAACACTAATGAAATGTACTTGATTTCTCCGAAGTTAAAGGAGACAGAGAAAGCCAGAATCCCTCACCAGTTGATTTTTTGATTCCTGTTCAACTGGATACTGAATTGGAGGATCCTGATTGAGTTGTAACCAGTGTACTCAAGCGCTATCTGAATTATCTGTTTAGTGGCGCACCAGGCAGCAAATTCATCTGATGAATTTAATCTTGATATGCTTGTCAGCTTGTTAACCCACTCAGTTCATACTAGGATGATATTATGAGATAGGAAAATAAATAGCTTTCAAAACTTACTCCTGCCAATATTTCCCACCCCCCACCCCCAATCCCAACCACCCCGAGCAATTGTGCTTTGCTGGAAATGTCACTGAGTAAATGATTTCCTGTATATATTCAAAAAGTAGTTGTCGTGGTTTATGTTGGAATGGTGTCATTTTTTTTGGATAAGGTCTGGCCATGCCGTTGTTTTTTTTTTCATTAAACTTGTCCTGGATATGCCAGGATCATCTGTCATCTACTGGTCTCGATTTGGAATGTTGAACCTACTGAGAAGGAATCAACTGAAATCTGAGGGGAAGTCCTGTCCATTCTAAGCAGGAATTCCGATGGTATCCAACGTATTCATTGTGCAATACTTTCACATGTGACTTCGGGACTCAGCTTAATTTTGTTTCTGTCAGCTCCTGGTCTAAGATTGGGAAGTTGGTGTGCATTTAGCCATCCAAGGACAATTGGAACGGTCAGGACACCAGAAGACATTTTGTCTTCACTTGGTGGTGGTGGTGGTGGGGGGGTAGGAGGGTATTGGGGGGGTACACTTCAATTGCAGGGTCCTGCTGTGAAGTGGGGTGGGGGGGAAATGGTGCAAACAAACCAGCAAAGGAGGACAACACTTTGCTCCTTTTGCTGCTTGGAGACTGTCAGCCACATGTCAAAGGTGAATTCCACTCACTCACCAGGGCCATGTTTGTGTTGTGCCCAGAGCCAGAGTCATGCTGGTGAGAACCAGCACAAATATTCGCTCCAGATTCCCGGCAAACATAAGAAGATACATGCCTGAGATTATTTTACTTCTCCTGGATACAAACACAGTCTGTTAATGAATATTTATTTGATCTCTGGTAGAGTTTTTTCCTCAGAGGTGCCAGGACACACAGTTGTCGATTGGCCAACCTTCGCTTATTTATTAAATATTTTGTTTTTCCTTCAGTATGCATGAGCTTAAATAGTATTTTAAAATATTAACTATTTGCAGAAAATGGCTTCTGCTCTGATTACTGGGTCAGAACCTTATTTACAGAGGATTTCCCTCTGTTATTTTTCCAATGTTCTCTTAATTCCCCAGAGCTTTCCTCTTTAAAGGGGTGAAATCATTTGTTTCCGTCAAGTGTAAGGAAGCGTGAGGAGATGGGGGAGGTGAAGCAGGAAGCTCAGTCTACAGTCTTCCCAGCAACCTGCTGCCAATCAGAGGTGGGTTCAGGTTTATTAATTACGTGCACTGAGATTCGGTGAGAAGCTTTCTTTGGTTGGGGCATTCAAAGGCCAGAGAGTCATCCCTCTACCATGCCCCCCTTGCCAAAAAAAAGGAGAAAAAAAATGGGAAGGCCTTTTGAGATCCTCCTCCAACGTAGCTACCTCAGCCAACTGCCTCCTAACCACCACAGCAAGAGTCATCGCTGCCGCTGTGTGTTGTCCAGCGGTGGAGGGCCTGTGGATACAGAGTCTGATCCCCCTTGGCCAGCTGTCTGCTCTCCATCACACCTCTTCAACCCAGGGTCCCAGTTCCCAGAAGCCATTAGGGCCTACATCCTGGCAGGAGGCTTTTGGCAACTGAGCCCCCGGCTGTAGCCCACAATCTCTGGCATCCAGAGCGGCAGCATTGTTCCTTCATTTCAGCCCTGGCTGATCTGGCACCACCCCCCCACCCCCTCCCTTCCCGCTGTAGATCCCTTCTCCGCCTCACACTTCCAAGACCAGCTCCTTATAATCGGCCACTTTGCAGGGCGATGGTTGGAAACGTGATTAACAAGATTCTTCAATAAATATTCATTTCACACCAGATACCTGGATGTACAAATTCAGAAATGAAATTTAATCATTATCTCAGATGATTATTTAGCCATGCTATCTTCATTTTTCTAACTCTGCCATTTTTTGGCTACAGTTATGTGGGCAAAGGGGTCTCTCCCACATTTTTAGCGATGCTCAACTTTACACCTATGATTGTGTGGCTCGGTACGAGAACAACACCATCTTCAAATTCACTGACAATGCCACGGTTGTATATAAAAAAGGGCAATGAGTTAGAATACAAGAGGGAGATTTAAAACTTGGCTGAATGGTGCACCAATAACAAACTCAGACTCAATATCACCAAAACCAAGGAGTTAATTGTTGACTTCAGGAAGGGAAAACCAGAGGTTTACAATCCAGTGAGAGGTGGAGAGGATGAGCAAATTTAAGTTCTCGGGAGTCTCTATCTTGATGGATCTTTCCTGGACCCAACACACACTAATGGCATCGTAAAGAAAACACGTCAGTGCCTCTACTTCCTCAGGAGTTTTCAGAGATTTGATATGACATTGGAAACCCTGGCAAATTTCTACAGATGTGTGGTGGAAAGGGTGCTGACTGCCTGCATCACGGACTGGTATGGGGACACCAATACCTGTGAGTGTAAAGACCTGCATAGCATATATTACGTATATAACACATAACAGTTTATGACATGGAAACAGGCCATCTCGGCCCTTCATGTCCATGCTGGTTCACTCAAACAACTCTGCTAGATCCCCCCCGCCTATTCTCTGCCCATAACCCTCCAACCCCCTCCTATCCAGCCTCTTCTTAAATGAAAGAATTGACTCTGCCTCAACTATTTCCTCCGGAAGATTATTCCATTCAGCCACCACTCTCTGAGTGAAGAAGCATCCTCTAATGTTTCGCCTAAAGTTTTGCTCCCTTACCCTCAACTTGTGTCCTCTTGTTTCAACCTCACCTACTCTCAGGGGGAAAAGTCTATTTGCACCTAGTTTATCTATTCCCTTCATAATTTTAAACACCTCTATCAAATCCCCTCCCAACCGTCTACATTCCAATGAATAATGTCCTAACATATAAGGTAGTGGCCACAGCCCAGGTTATCACAGGCAAAACTCTCACCACCATCGAGAACATCTACAGGGAACGCTGCCGTCAGAAGGCATCAGCAATCATCAAGGATCCACACCACCCAGCACATGCTCTGTTTCTGCTGCTACCATCGGGAAAGTGGTGTAAGTGCCACAAGACTCATTCCAGCAGGTTCAGGAACAGCTGCTACATCAAATTCGATCAAAGACTCATTTAAGGAGTCTTAATTATTTTTTCTCTCTTGTATTGCAGTCAGTTTGTTTACATTTCTTTATTTGTTTACATGTATATGCATCTTCTCGAGTTCAGTTTTTGCACAACTAATATGTGGTAATTCGACCTCACCCACAGGGAAAAAATATCTCAGGGTTGTATGTGATGTCATTATGTACTCTGACAATAAATCTGAAATCTGAATCTAAACCTTTTGCTCAGTTCACTCATTTTCGCATCAAGATCCTACTGCTGAGTTCAAGTAAGGTCATAGCCTGTTGAGGGCAGTGGGGTTGTGGCAAATCCTGACTGGTAGTCACACAGGCTGTTGGACCCTTGTCAATTGTTCCCTTCTGTCATATAGAAACAGCTCTGCAGTAGGATTCCACTACTGTCGTCTGACCTAATGGAGCAGAAACTTTGGTTTGAACCTAGCTCACAATGACGCAGATGCTAAATATCTGAGATAAAACTGAAAATGCTGGATTATATGTCAAGACAGCCAGCATCAACAAATAATAGATCAGAATTCAGATTTAGGTAAATGATTATTATTAACAGATAGATTGAACACAAGATCAACATAATCAAACTTCCCAGAATTAAGTTGCATGCCATTTTGTTCAACGAACATCTCCTCAAATACAAAATGAGAAAAATCATTGATCTGAAAAGTCATCTGTGTTTTGCTCTTTCTATGCTTGCTCCCTGACTTTCTGTGTATTTCCAGTATTTTTGCTTTGAGACGAGTTCTATTTCATTTTAAAAACATAATCTTTGATTAAGATAGTGGGTGGGAGTATGGGGGAACAAGATGAACTCTAAAATAATGGATCATTTAATCACACATCAGCAACACTCAAATTGAGCATTTGCAGTTCATACACAGGAACCTTACTCTACTAAATGATTTGTAACATGCCATGTTGAAAATAAGGTTTCATAGTTTAGACCATCTTAAAGTGTCTAAAATGCCAAAATAAATCATCATCAAATTAAATTTGGGTATCAGGATACATAATTATAAAATATGACGTATTCTAGGTCAGAATGTTTTCTACCCTCCTGTCAGAGCAATGTGTAGTGAACTACTCTCATTTGTTGATAAGTAATTTTTATTCGGTTTTGGTAGAAATATTTAGTCTATGTGGATATTTCAAAATAAGATTGAAAACTGACAGTGTAAAAAATAGTGAAATAAAAAAAACCCAATGGGTATTGTAAAACTGGAATGAAAGAAAGAATAGTCCAACTTCTCAATGCAGGCAGCCCCCATGATATCTTTGCCTGGGTTTTGGGTACCAAATGGAATGCTGTAAAAGGCATCAGCTATTTCTGTTGAAGTAAGATCACAACCATATTTCATATTCATTGATAAATGATCCACACTATTATCAGTTGTCTCAACAATAATCTCTCACGCAAGTTTCCTTTTTCTTTCTAATGGTTCAACGTTTCCACCTGAGGAAGATCACTCAAGCTTAAATCTCTGAATATTACCTTTAAAGCTTGCTTTCGAATTAATTCCAACTGATTGGACGTCCCAGCTGCTGAGCTGGATTGCCAAGCTTGGCGAACATATTTCATGCGCAATCAAGTCACTGTTCTTTAAAAGAATAATAAATCATTGCAACTGATGATTTAACCATCACTGGCCATCTTCCGGCTGTGCCCACTCTGCTCAGCTCAGCAAGACCTTTTCTTTAACGTGGTCTCCAAATTCACTGACCTCCTTGGACATTAAGTCTATGCTTCTGGTTGACACGGCTGGCAGTGTCTCCAATCTGCTCTTCAGGTTAATTTTTAATGTAATAATAAAATGATCAGAGAAGTGAGTGCAGCAGTGGGGACATTTAGTATGAAAATAGAAGAAGATGCAAATAGCCAGCAGGTCAGGCAGCACCTGTGGAGAAATGAAGTTAGCCTTTCGGGACAATGACCTTACATCCAATTTGGAAAGATCAAGGATAAACTGTCTTTAAGCTGCATAGAAGGATGAAGGAGTAGCTGACAAATATCAGGCCTTGGTCAATACTAGCCTCTGCCACCATCTTGTGTCTTATGGCTTCCAGCTTCCCTTCCCCTCTGACATTTACCTGTCTGTTGCACATTTAAGAATTGTTGGAACGGAGAAATGTCACCTATTCTACTACATGCTACTTTCGTGAAACAAGATGTGCTTCCATTCCCTTAGCTTCTTTCAACTTTCATCACCAGATACTCTATTCTCCCAAAACCCTACTCTTAAACTGCAGTGATCCTTGACTTGCCTTATTCACCTGTACTTCTGACCCATCACAGACTTGTGTTTTGCTCTGTAACATCCAAAGAAGTCAGTCACTCACTACTACATAATTCTAGGCAATTGCCCCAACATGCTACCCTCTTCCTCTATGAGCTTCCCATCCAGCCCGTCCAATAACCCTGCCAACTTATCCACCCAGTCCTGACTCTCGGGACATGGCCAATAGGAAACTTTTACTTCTCCATAGCTCCCTCCTCAATGCCTGCTCACTTCTGAATGAGGCCGTTGCTATTTGATTTCTAATTACAAATTTTTGGATCCACATTATTAGTGCCTTAATGTAAACCTGTTAGAGAGGGACTGATGCTTTCTCTGGCTGGTTGGCTGTGTTTTGGGTTACCCAACACAAGTGCTCTGTAAGGATGTGCCTTTTATAATAAAAATCACACCTTCATCTGGAACAAAGAACGTAGAGCAGTACAATGCCCAAATTAAACAAAAAACTCTGCTGCTTGTACATGACACTTACAGCATTTTTCCAAGCATATCCATTTGTCCAACTAGAAGTTTCAAAGTGTAACTTCCACCACCACTTCTGAAAACCCATTCGAGGCACTTAGCCCAATCTGTATGAAAAGGTTGCCCTGCAAACTTTTCACCATTCACTTTACAGTTTTCACTTCACCCACAGACATCCAATTTCTACAAAAATGTTTGTGACAGGACAGTGTCATGTTTCACTCCCTAGAATCTATGCCATGTAATTTCATAACCATGGTGACTTTAACCATCATAGTTGTTCGTACTCTCTCCTCTGAGTTCATTCTCCTTCCCTATAAACTAACCTCTACATACTTATAGTCACATTTTCAACATCCCCACTCCTATCAACACTATTCAGCTCATAGCAGTTAGCGCAACACTATTACAGCGTCAGAGATCCAGGTTAGAATCTGTGCTGACTGTAGGGAGTTTGTACGTTCTCCCCATGTCTGCATGAGTTTCCTCTGGGTTTCTGGTTTCCTCCCAGGGGTTGTGGGTTAATTGGTGTATTCAGGCAGAATGGGCTCATGGGCCAGAAGGGCCTGTTACTGTGCTGTTTGTCTAAATTTAACATTTAATTTTTAAAAATTAAATTTAAATATTAAAAAAAATAACCTTCTGGATATTAAAAAAAAACTTTTCCAATCCACTTACAACAGCATTTTCAAAATCCCATCTATTCAACATACTCTGCAGGTACTGATGTGTCCAAACATATCTTCCGCTCCATCTCTGATGGCCTGTGTCGAGTTAAAACCATTCCTCTGCACTCTGCTTATTCTATCAATGCCATCAGACTGCAGTCCCTCCATCAAAACTGTTCATTATTTAACAATAACACGAATATGAGGACAATCTCCAACTATCTTCCCCCCTCCCCATGCCAGGATTGCATTTTCTTAATCCTCTCTCCTGTCTCCTTCACCCTCGCTTCCAACAGGAAGTACAAAAAGCTCCTGAAATAATGTCTTATAAAGAGTGAGATAATCCATTTAACTACCTCCACTCTCTGCATTCCCACATCCCCCACTCTGTAAGACATGAGTGGCCAAACTACAGCCTGTGGGCCAACTGCGGCCCGTTGCCCATTTTTAAGTGGCCCGTTAGAGCATAGTCTCTAACAATAAATTGCACTGTAAGTACATTGCACTTCTTAGCTTCAACACTAGATGTCATTGCCATTTTGAACAACTACTAGACCATCTGTTGCAATGATACATTGACCTCAGTTTTAAAAAATTGGGGTAAAAACATCGTTTTTCTTCCAGTGTAACTGGTTGAAGCAGCCAGGCTTAATATTGTTTGGCCTGTGACTCATTATACAAAGATTTTTGGCTACCCCTGCTGCAAGGCAAGTATTTCTGGAAATAAAGAAAATGCAGATGCTGGAGATCTGAAATAAAATTTTAAAATGCAGAAAATACTGGTAACACTCAGCATCGGTTGAGAGAGAAACAGTTCAAGCTTCAGGTTTTTCAGATGCTTTATCTATGATCTAGGAAAGAGATGAAAACCAATTTGTTTTCAGTCACAGAGAAGGATGAGAAGAATAAAGAGAACATTTCTGAAAGGGTGAGGCCAAATGGGTAATGAGAGCAGTTAAGCTAGCAATTAGAAATACTTTACACCTCTGCCTGTTTTAATAGGAAGGCTGTGGAATGTGACTAGCGAGCTAAATACTAAAAAGAAAAATGAAGCCAGAATAATGCACGTAGAAACAATCAGTTTTGAGGCAGGCAGAAAGAAAGAATAACTTATTAAATTTGGAAAATTGGACATTAATTCTGCAAGGTTAAACTCGCTCATCAGTATCCCATGTCCTATACTTGCATATTTATTTTTTCCTCAGCTCATTGGTAACACCACACAACCTCGTTAATTAAGCGGATAGGCCCACAACTCCTATATTAGTCAACATTGAATTTTATTCTAGGGTTCACTCAGCTTTGGGCAAGGCAGTTGGGAGTCGTTAGACCGCACCACCACTTAGCAGCCCCACACCTCCTGTGGCCCTTTAATCAGTTAATGACATAATTGATATTTATATCTCTTCATCATCAAACCTGGTGAATCTGTTGCTACAGTTGTTCTTATCCTGGTCGGCCACAGCTCCGAGGTTCACAAGTATCTGTTCTAGCATGGTGAAGCTGTGGAATTCTCCACCCACAAAGATGTTGAGCCTAGCTCATTAAAGAAGGTAGGTATATTTTGGAAAGATCATGGGATTAAGGATTTGGGGAAATCCGACAAAGAAGAGAAACTAAGGCCCAAGGTAGAACAGCCATGCCCATATTGAATGGCAGGATAGGCTCAAAGGGTTACTCCTGCATCTATTTCCACATGTTCTATCTCCTGCATCATTTCTATCTTCAACCCTTGGCAATGCCATCAAGAAATAGGAAATTAATTTCTACATGGATGCTATTGATACACCACCAGCTTCACCTTCCCATCAGCAGAATACTTCAATACTAGATTTTTTTTCAAAGTATGTATTGAGGAAAGGAAAAGTACTATGTTCAGATGCGGCCACCATTGCTGGCTTTCTCTAATTTCTGAACTCAGTTCAGAACTTCATTTTTATCACTAATTCACTAATTCTATCCAGGCTCCATAAATATCTCCATTAAATCTCATCTTAACTACCCCTGTTCTTCACCTACCTCTCCATGTCCTCCATCATTCCTGACACCATTCAATCTAATAAACCTCTTCTGTATCCTCATCTGAATTTTACTCCATTTCTTCGACAACTATCAAGAGGCTGTCAGGCTGCAGGGTGGGAACACCAACAGTTCCTGTCAATCCAATAAGATCATGATCATGGTTGACTGACAAGGAGCACAGCAGTGATCAAGGCACTGCGGAATGAGAGGCTGAATTGACAATCGCAGAAGTTAGCAAGCCATAGATTGTAGGAAGGCAGCGCAATCACTGCTGAAGATAGCACGGAGACACACTGAGTTCCCTTTTATGAAAAATCACTGTTGTTCCAAATTTAATACACAATTTGTTCTGTGAGAACTAATCTTTACTTGATCCATAATGCCTAATGATGGGTTTGACATGAAGGTTGTAAGATAAAGCAAGAAGTTTTATTGTCTCTGGAATAATCTCAGTTCACTTTTAGATCGTTAATGTACTAAAATGCTCTGTGGCATTCCGAAGGAGCACCGTCAGAATTGCTAGGGCAAAAGACTGGTAGCACAGGTGATTTAAAGGAGCTAGGAAGGTTTAGGGAGGGAACTTCAGAACCTTGGTATCTGAAGACTCAGCCACCTAAATCAGCGATAGTCGGGATAAGAGGCCAGATTTGGAAGAGTACAGATTGGAAGCCAAAGTGCAGATTTTAAAATGGAAATTCCTTCTCCTGGAGCCAGTGCAGGGCAGGGAAGCCGAGAAATGATTGGTGAGGATACATCAGAGTTTCAGGTGATAGAGAGTTCAAAAGAGTAGAAAGAAGGAAACTGGCCTGGATCGAATTTAGCATGTTTTAATCACATAATGAGGTTGACATTACATTAGTTCAACTGACCGAGAAATATTTTGCCGCTGATTTCATTTGTACTCAGCATCTGATGCCTCTCATGTCAGTGTCCAACAATAGTCAGCCAACATTGATGGCTTCCAGTTGCCCTGATACCGCTTTTCCATGGTCACAATGTTCCTAGTGAAACCTTTCACCATGTTCGTCACTGACCAAGACCAAGACCAAGATGACATATTGCACTTCCTGGATTTGTCTGCTTGAAGTAGACTTAAAGATGACAGGAAATCACTAAAATAGGTTATATCCAAAAAAAAGTAGGTGATAGGAAATTTTAAGGTGATTTTTGTGGTCAACAGCCCAAAAATCCATAAAATACACCCAAAAGTGGTCAGGAAGAAAGATCTTCATTGTCCAGTGTAATCAGAAGATTATAGATTGGAAGTGATTGACAAGAATCGTGTGATTTGGACCTGGTGTGTATTGCCCTACAGGCTGGTGAGACCTGGTGGACCTGGTGTGCATTGCCCAACAGACAGGTGGTACCTGGCTAAATAGTAGCTTTCAAGAATGTCTAAAGAGTATAGGGTGGCAGAGTGGTGCAGCTACTAGAGATGCTGTCTTCCACTTCCAGTGATCCTGACTCCAATGCTGTCCACGTGGAGTATGCATGTTCTCCCTGTTGATTTCACTGGGTCCTCTGGTTCCTCCCATTTCCACAATTTACAGTAAAAATCCTAAAAATCCAGAGTGCTCAGGGATTAGGTTGATCCAGATTTTTGGATTTTACGGATTCGGGGGCAGTACTTTTAAAATTCATTTTTAAGGAGGTTTTAAAGAAGAGATGAACAGGTGAACTTTGATAGTTTATTCATTAGCAAATGCAGCGGGCTTCATTCATCAAAATAAGTAGTTTTAAAGAAAAAGTCAACACTTGACAAAAATATAAACGTAAATTCTCTTCACGACATAAAAAGCATGTAATGCTTGCAATTATGTTTAACAAATAAACATTGTAAAAGAAAAACATGGAATACAAATTAATTTCTTTGTGATAAGATTACCTGTATTAAGGCTGGTTGCTTGTTGCCACGGTGTATTTGTCGCACTTACACATGCATTCACGCACACACACAAGAGCCCGTGAATTTTAAAAGTTTGAGAGTTTGGATTCTTGGCCGGTCCAGGTTTCTGGCATCTAGATTTTTGGACCTTTACTGTGATTGGCTACTGTAAATGATGTTTCGTGAGCTGGTGGTGGAATGATGGGGAAAATAAGTCAGTAGGAAAATCAGTGGGCGAATGGGAATGTTCTGTGAACCAGATATGATGGGCTGAATGGCTTCCTTTTATGTGCTCACAAAATAGCGGGAAAAACTGTGAGGGAGAAAATGACTGCAAGGATTGGGGAAGAGCCAGGGGTAGAGTGGAACTAATTGGATTTCTCAGTGATGCTACCAGCGCAGACACAATGGGTGGAATGTTCTCCATCTGTAATGTGTTATTGCGTTACTTCCTTTTATTTTTGTACAATGTACAGCCATGCCATTTATTTCCAGCCTTTCTGTTGACATGTAAGACAATCCCGGAATAAACTGTCTGAAAAATGACTGTAATTCTCAAGTACTCCAACTGACATACACGTACTGAATATTTGGAAATGTAATTTCAAATTATTAATAGAAACACACAAGCATCTAATACAATTTCCTGAGGTGCACCTGAATTCCAGCCCAATTTGATTCTATTGAATCATTTTTAATCCTTTAAATCTTCTTTGTTAGGAACAACGTCTGTTCAATTTACCACAGAATAACAGATATAATCCTTCCACTTATGTAACAGTATGTGGAGATCAGTTAGCTCGGAAGCCTTGTGATGTATAATAAATGATATATACACTCTTTTTATTCCAGTCACTGAATAACAATTGGATGTTAAATTTGCTGCAGATTAGATGTCTGCTGATTTCCTGAGACATTCCTGGTACTCTGGGTCAAGAAAGTCTGCCCCACATCAAAGATAAATCTTCCGTGTTCCCTGTTAACAATGGGACTCTGATATAATATAGATCTCTTCCTTGATGGTCCTATGTATTCTACCTTGACTATGGATACAATACAGGCAAATTTCCTAATATGAGGAATGTGCCAAGAAGTCACTGAAGTATTAAATAATAATGGCCATCTCCTTATGTCACACTGTGTAATTGAGGATAGACATGTTGATTGAAAGACAGGAACAGAGGCTGAGTCCTTCAGTTGTTCAGCTATTTACTAGTCCCTTGGAACAATGGACCGTCCATTCTAACCCTTTGATCATGGAAACAGCTACTATTCTGCTTTGTTTCTCTAGTGCTCTGCATCTTTGCCACAGTATGTAGCTGGCTGGTGGCGGAGTACGTTCTAACGCTCTGGGTGACATGGGATGATTTTTGTACAAACTCAGCTTTTTGATGTCTATCTGTACTCAATCAAGGCTGAAATTACACCTTTCAACCAGTCAGACTGTTGTGCTTTCAGACGCGCTGCACAAAGACAGCGGCCAGGGTTGAAACCCAAAGTGACCTACATTCATGCCCACTAAATTTCCTCCCATGTTATTTCTGATAAGTACGAAGTATACCCGCCCAGGGCAGCAAGTACGGTGAGTTATTTTCAAGTGTTCTGAAAGGGCCAGGCAGCTCAGCAAGGTAAAAGTCCATTAATGCAGCTCAGAGTTAAAAGAACCCTTAGAGGTTAGCGCAACGCCTTCACAGGACCAGTGATCGGGACCAGACTGGGGTTCGAAACCTGCACCGTTTGTAAGGAGCTTGTATGTTCTCCCTGTGTCTGTGTGGGTTTTCTCCGGGGGCTCCGGTTTCCTCCCACTGTTCAAAATGTAATGGTGATGTAGGTTAATGGGGATGGAGGTTAATGGGGTCTAAATTGAGCGGCACGAACTCGTGGGCCTGTTACCGTGCTGTATTTTGAAAAAAAAAATGTAAAAAAGCATTTCTTGGGGCAGGGGGAATATCACGACACATCCTGGTGTAGGAAGCAAGAAAAGTGATTTCCATAAATATTGCCTTCAGAGAAAAAAAGATTTTTATACAATTTAACCAGAATTGAGTTATGATGATGTAAGCTCTCTTATTTCGCCTGAGCTTGCTGCTGCCGGTTTATGGTGACCTTTTACATCTTAACAATTTTAGTCCCAAATGCTTGATTTTAGAATGTCAAAGGTCTAAAAGCATTACAGAATCAAGAGATCGCCATACAGCAGAATAAAAATGTTTGAAGGAATATTCAGTATTGGAAGCATGCAATTGTTGCAATGGTTTTGGTGTGCAGTCTGTCAGTCGCTATGATCCTCAAGTAGACATTAGTCTCTGCTGGGATACTTGTGTGAACCTCAACTGGCAGGTAATGAGATAGTGTCACAAGAAGAAAGAGTAACTGGAAAACACTCACCCTGTTTATTATCATAACCCTTAGAACACTGCCTCCACTGTTAGGGCATTTATGCATCGTTCAAAGTTAAAAAAAAACACGTTTTTAAAAAAAAAATCACTGCTATAATTTATGCATTCAAAGGAATGGAGCAAAATGAAATAAATCTGTGCATCCAAGCAGCATAGAAGTGGCACATCTACCAATAAAGGGATTACATGTTCCTGAAAGCCTGAGTGATCTTAGTCTGATCCAGATATTTCTGGGAGACACAAGAGACCAGACTGTTTCTATATTATCACTTTAACGAAGCAGCAAAATGGACTGTTAGCTGTGGAGCGAAAACTTTTCCTTCGGATTCAGTTAGTGGGCAAATGATGAAGCAAAGTAATCCACCTCAAGCCACACAATCAGCAAATTAGCCCAAGGTGAAAATGCAGGATCGTGTGTGCAGACTGGAAAGAAGATGGAGAAGCAACAAAAAAATGACAATACTATCTCGTTAATGGAATGGGTATCTATGGAAACAAGAAAGGTGTTTTGGCTTCAATAAGCATTTTTACCACAGAGTTAGGCTCAGCCTTGGTAGCTGAAGAAAGATTGGATTGGAGTGTATTTACTAATGTGTGCGTCGGACTGCAATTAGAGAAACGATCAATTATTATAGTTCAACCTTGGGCAGAGCTCAAAGATTCGTTTAGAACTAAATGTAAATGGAAGGAAAGGACACAACTTTAAAACCAATTTTACTTACAACTACCATCTTCTGATATGGGAGAGAAATAGCTACTGCAAAACCAAATAGCTATCTGAATGGCAAAAAAAAATTCAGAACATGTAAAGCAAGTGTTAGACAGACATGTGTCCGGGTTGCATTCTGGAAGTGGAGATGCAAATCGATTTGGGTGTAAATCAATCGTTATAGGTGAAATATACTGTACAATATAAGATACCATGACACACATACATATTTACCTAAACCTCTACATTGTACATACGCAAACATATATTACAGATTTCGATTGCATATATGTACTGTATGTTAGGTGTAAGCTGTACCATTATACAGCTGGCAGTACAATCAGGTGACCTCAGACATATCTGCGATTGGACATTATTTGATCAGTTGAAGTAGGGCTGTATTCGGAAAAGGAGTCCTGCTTCATGCAGGGGTCACAGAGACTAAGCTTCAGCAGAAATCCTGTTAAAAGAATAAAAGGGAAAGATTTGGCGGCTAAATTCCAGATATGAATTAGAATCCTATCCTTGGTAGTTTGCTGCAGTTTTTTTCTCCTCAGATATAATTCTTTAATTTTTTAATTATTCTACCTTGATCCACTGGAAAGCTATCACTCAGGAGGTTAGTAGGTTTGTATATTGCTTCAAATTTAGGTTGCAAGATGCATCTTATATGGGCAGGAACCTTGTTGGACCATGAATACTCAAACTGCTAAGAGCAAAGGGTTCCATGCCGGGAGAGGAAAGCGGGACATTGATGGCACACTTGATTGCTTCTCCACTTGGCTGATCACAGAGTGCCGCTGGCAGCAGCTGACGAGAGCAGTCCCTTATTTCCCCACCGTAGCAGGGAGTAAAGGGAAAATGCTTGAAAGGAATATCCAGAGAAAACAGCGGCTGTTCAGAGTAACTCCGCTTCAGCTCGATGAACGAGTCTGCTCGAAATTGCAAAATGACTTTTTGCCCCTCCCCCCCTTCCAAAGATACTGGTGTTGATTCGCAATTAATTTTAACCTTCCCAAATTTGTTTTGTTGCTCCTATTACACTGGGAAATGAAGATTTTGCTTCCTGAAGTAAAAACACAAAATGCTGGAGAAGCTCAGCAGGTCAAACAGTGTCCATTATGTAGCAAAGGGAAAGGTACAGAACGGACACTTTGGTCTTGAGCCTTTCTCAAACCCAAAACGTGGGTTCTGTATCTTTGACTTTGTTACATAAAAGACACTGTTTGATCTGCCGAGCTTCTCCAGCATTTAGCGATCTTTCTTAAGATTTTGCTTCCCGAACACTTTTGGTTGTTTCTTATGAATTTTGAGCTGTTGATCACACAAAAAAAATTGCTTTAAAATGTTCCTATCGTGTTTTGTTTTTTAGATATTTTTGTGATTTCCTGCCATATTTTAAGTCTTCAAGCATACAAAACCATGAAGTGCGATGTATTATTGAAAGTTAATTTTCTGCATTCGTAATTGGACTTCTTCCCTGCTGATCTTGGTGCAGTCGGTGATGAATATGTTTCACCAGGACATTGCAACCATGGAAGAGCATTATCAAGGCAACTGGAATCCCTGAATGCTGGCCAACTATTGTTGGACACTGACACGAGAGGCATCAGATGCTGAGTACAAACAAAAATCAGCGGCAAAACATCCTTAGGTCAGTTAAACTAACGCAATGTGTCAGCGTCATTATGCAAATTCAATGAAAGTTCATTGAATGTTTTTTCAACTTCATACAGCATATCTGAAATGATCTTTGTGTTTAATGTGAAGTTGTCTATCATAATCCCCAATTTTGTTTCAGGAAGCAATTCTTTTCAAAGGAAAAATTGTTGTCCCGTGTTATATTGGGAAAAAAACCTGAAAATTAGGAGGGTGGGTTTCATGTTAGTGGAGGAGCAGGACATCCCCTCATGTTCAGCAGTTGGTTGAATACAGGGGAAGGGAAAGGTTTGAACACCCGAGATTCCCCAGGAGCAGCATTATCTTGCGACACTTCGCAACCTCTCTCTGACTGAATAAAATGCTCCTTCCTTTTCTTTCACTTTTTCATTTTTTCCACTCAAATTTGTCCACTTAACCACTCAAGCACGCCTGCTGCCAAACATCCATGTTGTCACCTGTTAATAACATTTCATTGAGTTCTTAGAAAAAATAAATAAACCATATGTCAAATGCTGGTCTAAGACATAGATTATGACAGAGGATCCTATTTGGGGGTAGGGGTGGATAGGAACAACCGTTGTACGTAGGATGAGAAGGTGGTTAATAAGGATTTACAAGTAGAGACACAAAGCATAAAAACAGAAGCGTTTTGCTGAATCTTTATAAAACACTGGTCTGGCCTCAGTTAGAGTATGGTGTTCAATTCTGGTGATCATATTAGAGACATGAACCACAGAGGATAAGAGCATGGTTCCTAAGATGATGAACTCCAGCTACGAGGGTAGATTAGAGAAGTAGAAACTGTTTTCTTTGGAGAAGGCTGAAGAGAGATTTGATTAAAGTACATACTGTAGATGATGAGTGGTCTGGACAGAGGGAGCAGTGGGAAACTGATCCCTCTGCTAAAGGGTCAAGGACTAGAGAACATACATATACGATAAGGGAAAGAGATGAGGGTAAAACTTCCTTACACAATGCTTGGTTGAGATCTGCAGTACACTGCCTGCAGATATAATGAAGGCAAATTTTATTGTGGATTTCAAGAATAAATATGTGAAGGAAAAAACTACAAGGCTGCTGAGAATAGTTGGAGCTAGCACAGGCACAATGGGCCAAATAGCCCCTTGTTTGACCGTATGATTCTATGGTAAAAGCATTGGAAATGTCAAATATAATATAGGAAGGATCTTGTATTTTTCAACGTCGAGCTGATCTACATTTCCTGCTAATGGAGCAGATTTGATGAATATTCATTGCACTAGGGTGGAACAACACAATAATCAAATTGTGGACAAGCAAGATCCCACAATCAACAGAGGTAATTTCCAGCTGGTCTGCTTGCTGATACCAGTAATAGGACACTTTGAAGATCTCTGTAGCTCCTCTCTAGACTTTCATTCGAGTAACTATCCTGGTTTCCCACATCAGTGTGGTGTACGAAGGTGTATGATGGGGGGGCACGGTTGGCGTAGTGGTTAGAGCAACGTCTTTAAAGCACCAGCAATTGAGACCGGGGTTCGAATCCAACGCTGTCTGGAAGGAGTTTGTACATTCTCCCCGTGTCTGTGTGGGATTTTCCAGGGGGCTATGGTTTCCTCCCACTGTTTGAGATGTACTGGGTGTGCAGGTTAATTATACTGTAAATTGGGAGGCAAGGTCTCATGGCCAAAATGGCCTGTGTCCGTACTGTATGTCTAAAAAAAATTTTTAAATTAAAGACACAAAACAAACTAAGTAGATGCCAACACCATTTTCCAGTGTCCTAGAACTGTCTGGAGCCAAACACAGGAGAATGAAGAATGAGCACACAGTTATAAATCAAGCAGGGAACTTAAAAGCTATTTATTCATTATGGTAAAACTATAACCTATGATTATCACTGAAAATATTTCTCTGTCTCAATTCTAAATATATTCTCATTTTACTTGAACAAATTCCTACCGAGACCCTTTTAAAAAAGTAATCTTTTTAAATCTCTCACGAACACGCAAAACCTAGAATTGGTTCCAGTCAGCAGTACACTCAACTAGAGAATAAACCGTACAGCAACAACTTTGATCCAGGATCTCAGTTTACCCCATTTGTTTATGAGGCACTAAATTTAAGTTAAGGATATGAGCTGTTCTGCCTAGGAGCAGCTGTGGCAATCCCCAATGATCAGGGTGACCTTACACCCTTTTGTTCTGTAGACTGCCCTATTAATCACTTGTTAACGGTCCACAAACCGCATGGAATAGCAAGAGGAGCCTCAGTAATCTATTCATTACAGTAAGACCATGAGTCATCTTTATTTCCCAACCTTTTTATATGAGAATTGCAGTCATCGGCCGCGATTCCTCTTTCTATCAGCCATGCTTGTCAGGTAAATGTCTTCATTTGAAGAGAAACAGGAGTGGGACCCACGGCCCCTCAAGTCATTTCCCAGATTTCAAAATCATGGTTTGCCTAAAACTCTTCTTGCCCAAGGCCCAAATCCTGCAGTGTCTAAAATTCCGTCCCCATGTCTGTTCCATTCAACAGCCTGAATTTACTCCTGGTCACTTCCACTTGTTTTTGGCAAGAACCCCAATTGCAATTTTAAAAAAATCAGGAAGTGTTCCCAAGTCCTCGGCATTTGAGGAAGGAGAAGCTCAGCAGGTCACACAGTTTATATAGCAAAGATAAAGATGCAGAACCAGCGCTTCAGGCTTGAGCAGAAAAAGAAATGGTTAATGTTTCAGATCTGAGCCAAACATGAGAACTCCTCTAAGGACAGAGGATCCTTGACATAAATATTAGCTATTTCTCTTTCCAAACTTGCTGAGCATTTCCAGCATTTTCTGTTTTTCTATTTCAGATTTCAGGCCCTTGTTTTTTTAAACTCTCATTTCATTTCAGAACGATGTCGTTAGGTTTGCCCATGTGACAATGCTCAGAACCTGCCCTCATTGGCTTGCGTGTGAAGGCCCTTATTATTTTCTGGCAACTTAGTATAATGGAGGATGCTATGAATATGCGGAAACAATATTAGAACCATGAGGATATAACAGCTGTTGTTCCTGGCAAGTCAATGGAGGGGAGGTTGATTTGCTTGATAGGTTGGGCAGTATTCACAACTCTCGGCAGTTTCTAGAGATTCCTATATCAAGTTGTGATATCAGATGTGGTTCGATGTTTACGTGATTTACCCTATCTCTCTTTAAAGACTCAGTCACCCTCAAGAGGCCATATGTGCCTAAAATCTTGCCCATGGGTGGAGAGGACCAATAGAGAAAACTAACAAAGATGCAGAGCTCAGATGCCTGTGACCTGCAAGTGCCTCTCACTTTTACTGCATTCCTCCCGGTCAAGTTGAAAGCACCGTTTTCTTGGCTTTAATTTTAAAAAAAAGGCCCTCTTGGGCAGCTCACAGATAGTTGGGTGTGTGCACCCAATGGTGAATCATTGATGGGAAGACAGCTCTTGTGAATCTTGCAGCAACAGGTTAAGACAAGCCACTAAACCAATGAGCTTTGGCACATTTCTTGCTCAGACATAGTGACACAGTCAATGAAGCTGCCATCTGAGAGCTCAACTAACCTGAGTCCCATCCCAACCTCAGGCGTTCAAGAGCCCACTTAGTTTTCCTCCATTTCTTACCCATCCCAAAAAATATCTGGATTAAATTTTTACATGTGTAATAGTATAATTTTATGGACTAATTTCAGGGTATAATTTCTGGGTTGACGATAATACGCATACTACTTTTAACCGCATAATTCATGGCGTCAGGAGCTCAGATGGGCTGGTGGGCGGCAGGGACTGGTTGGTAAGTCTGCGTTCCGTGTGTTAGGAGCTCCGGTGGGTGGGCCTAGGTGAGAGACCATGGTCGAGGCGTCGGGAGCTCCGGTGCCCAAAATTGGGGGGGGGGTCAACCTTTGCAATGGTATTAACTATTACACTCTATTACATTCTATTGCCCCCACAGTAAATTACCCTGGTGTGAAGGTGATTCTAGAGAATTTGTTAAGAAGGTGGTCAGCAAATCTAGATGGGCTGAAGGGCATGTATGATTAATGAAAAAACAGGAGTAAGAAGAAGAGAAATATATTTTTGTTTACAGAGCTGATGGCTAAAGGATTAATAAATATAGTTCATCAACCTCTATGACAGCAAAATGCTGAAAAGAATAAATTGGTTTCAGGAGTCAAATGTTTGTTTTTGGGAATCTCAAAATACCTTAACTAATGAACATGGGAAGTCATTTCCTGGTACAGGTTGTGAGGTTAAAACCCACCCTTATGATGGGGAGATATGATCAGTTCCCAGTCACTTATTGTTGAATCATACAATCTGCTGTTGTGAAGCATTCCATCTCAGGGCTGGACCATTCTTGTCCACCCGCCATTCATTCATCTTGGACAGCCAGCATGACCAGCAAGTGGTTCTTCAGTGCTTTACTCGGATTTGAGATCGGCACGGTCCATCTATCAGGTCTTTGGGAACAAGTTAAATCTGAATAAATGAGAGCAAACAAGCTTAATCTTTTGGACTCTGACCCATTTTCATCGTATATACTCCAGACTGGATCTGTGGGTATACTTTTACAGTATTCAAGTACAGTATTTGGTGTTGTATAAAACCAGTCCTGGAAAACAGGAACACGGAGTATATGCATTTGTTGGTAGTCCTGGAAAACCGGGACACGGAGTCCAAAGCATTAAGGCAAGGTTAAGGCATGGGGAGACTGCAGATACTGGTGTATGGAGCACAAATCAAACTGCTGGAGGAACTCAGCAAATCAGGAGGCAGAGATGGTCAACATTTTGTATCACAACACTGCATCAGGAATTTAAGCTAAGGCCTGGGTTGAAATTCACAACATTTGCTGATATGGCATGTGATAAAATGGACCATTCAGTTCTAGCATTACTGATCACCTCGATTAACATCATCAGGAATTTTGCCAAGAAAGTGGGAGGGGTTGAACCAAACAGAAATCAGCCTGCAAGTCTCAATGAGTTGTCTTAATACATCTCCTTGGTGATAAAAGGAGCCACAGATTTTAGGTTCAGTGTCCTTCTCCACATTAATAAGATTGTTACTCCATTTTCTCTGATCGATTGAGTGCAAGCGAAACATCAGCCACTTTCTCTGACCTCATAAGCACGAGCATACGTTCAAAACTGAGTTACCTTTGTCGGGTGGATGTAATCTACAATACCAGGCTCAGAAGGCATAGCACAGGTCTGATAACTCACCAGTCTCTGTTACTTGCAGGAATCTTCTCCTTGGGGTTAGGAAGCATGAGACAAAATAGAAGGCTTTATCAGAGGAGGATGAAATCAGCTATTCCCACCAGTTAGCCCATTGCTTTCTCGTTCTGTTGGGAATTATAAATCAATAATTTGGAATGTTAGAATTTAGAAACCAGTTAATACAATTCTTTTCTTTGGCTTGGCTTCGCGGACGAAGATTTATGGAGGGGGTAAAAAGTCCACGTCAGCTGCAGGCTCGTTTGTGGCTGACCAGTCCGATGCGGGACAGGCAGACACGATTGCAGCGGTTGCAAGGGAAAATTGGTTGGTTGGGGTTGGGTGTTGGGTTTTTCCTCCTTTGCCTTTTGTCAGTGAGGTGGGCTCTGCGGTCTTCTTCAAAGGAGGCTGCTGCCTGCCAAACTGTGAGGCGCCAAGATGCACGGTTTGAGGCGTTATCAGCCCACTGGCGGTGGTCAATGTGGCAGGCACCAAGAGATTTCTTTAGGCAGTCCTTGTACCTTTTCTTTGGTGCACCTCTGTCACGGTGGCCAGTGGAGAGCTCGCCATATAATACGATCTTGGGAAGGCGATGGTCCTCCATTCTGGAGACGTGACCCATCCAGCGCAGCTGGATCTTCAGCAGCGTGGACTCGATGCTGTCGACCTCTGCCATCTCGAGTACCTCGACGTTAGGGGTGTGAGCGCTCCAATGGATGTTGAGGATGGAGCGGAGACAACGCTGGTGGAAGCGTTCTAGGAGCCGTAGGTGGTGCCGGTAGAGGACCCATGATTCGGAGCCGAACAGGAGTGTGGGTATGACAACGGCTCTGTATACGCTTATCTTTGTGAGGTTTTTCAGTTGGTTGTTTTTCCAGACTCTTTTGTTGACCTCACCAAAGCCTTCGACACCGTGAGCAGGAAAGGGCTTTGGCAAATACTAGAGCGCATCGGATGTCCCCCAAAGTTCCTCAACATGATTATCCAACTGCACGAAAACCAACAAGGTCGGGTCAGATACAGCAATGAGCTCTCTGAACCCTTCTCCATTAACAATGGCGTGAAGCAAGGCTGTGTTCTCGCACCAACCCTCTTTTCAATCTTCTTCAGCATGATGCTGAACCAAGCCATGAAAGACCCCAACAATGAAGACGCTGTTTACATCCGGTACCGCACGGATGGCAGTCTCTTCAATCTGAGGCGCCTGCAAGCTCACACCAAGACACAAGAGAAACTTGTCCGTGAACTACTCTTTGCAGATGATGCCGCTTTAGTTGCCCATTCAGAGCCAGCTCTTCAGCGCTTGACGTCCTGCTTTGCGGAAACTGCCAAAATGTTTGGCCTGGAAGTCAGCCTGAAGAAAACTGAGGTCCTCCATCAGCCAGCTCCCCACCATGACTACCAGCCCCCCCACATCTCCATCGGGCACACAAAACTCAAAACGGTCAACCAGTTTACCTATCTCGGCTGCACCATTTCATCAGATGCAAGGATCGACAATGAGATAGACAACAGACTCGCCAAGGCAAATAGCGCCTTTGGAAGACTACACAAATACAATTATATAGTGCTTTAAACCAGCATAATTAAGGTGATGAATAGATTGTGTCATTGTAGCTGAGAAGAATAAATAACAAAGTTCAGTCCCAAAGTTTATGATAAACTCTCTAAACTCAGTCAGGGTAGTGATTGAGACAGGTTGGGGTGCGGGCGGGGATGGTAGAGCATGTGGGTAGAAAATTGGTTTCAGTAATCATAGGAACCAGGGCCACAGCCAGCGCAGAGAAACAAAGACTGTGAATCCAAGCTTGAGCTGGGCTGTGATGTCTGAGTTTCCAGAACTTCTATAAAGGTTCCTGGGCACAGTGAAGAATGACAGGCTATCCAGGCACACTAGGGTGATTGATGGATGAGGGACAGGACACCCCTTAAGGAGAGAAAGCTGTCAGTGGAAGGAAGCAAGCAGCCTGCAAAAAAGGGAGATGTGTTTAAAAGGCAGTGATGATTCGAGGTAGACAGAGTCACAGGCATGAAAGTGGAGTGGAGCTGAAGTGTGGATTTATCAGTCAGTGCCACAGCTGGACAGAGGTCACAATGCATTGAAATACAGCATTGCCCTCTGGAGTCGACATGTATTACTACAAGTTTGGATCTGGTTACAAACCCCACCCCCAACTGTGTTTAAGAAAAATTAAAATCAGGTACACTGTGCAACTTGGGAAGTTGTTTTCCTTCTAACCTGTGAAGGAAATTTTTGGAATGAGTCCACAATAACTAAAATCTACTGAGCATTTTGCTTTCTGAATTTCTGGTTCCTTCGGTGCTTCCAACTTATTTAATGAAACCATCTGGAGCACCACAAGAAAATGTTTACATTTCTTAAGTGCAGTATTGCACATTTTAGAAGAGTATGTTAAGGCAACTAATCATTCTCCGTTGACAGCTCAGCCGAAAAGGAAGATGGCATTTTCTCATTTGGGTGGAACGTGATAATTACAGTTTTCCTTTTTATCTGAGTTAAATAAATACACGGGGGCCTTAACACTGCTGACTTCGATTTCACTCAGTGCCAACATCAGCTGCTGTCAATCACATCTACCAACAGAGGTGGAAGAGATCTGTTCTCCATCAGTGAACCTCCTAGTTCTTATCACGGGGGAAGTGGACAGTCTTAATGCTGCTTTAAACACTCCAAATGAAATTGCAGCACACATTGCGATTCTGAGGATTATCACATCTGAGCTCAATCCTGTCTTCGCCAGGTGGACCATCAAACACCCCACCCATTCAGCAGAAGTCACATGACAATCCACCTACTTTCAATCTGCTTAACTTTTTTGATGAACCAGCAGACAGTTAATGAGGCCAAGTGTTCAGGAACTCGTATCCACAAGCAGCCTTTTTGCGTTAATTTTCCATAAAATACTGTCTGACAAAAGGGTGGGGTATTCAAGGAAGGACACCCAAAACCTCTATTCAAGGAAGCTGCCAGATATTGACCAAGCATTGGTCTGGGCTATTTATCAGGATCCTATTTTAGACTCTTCCATATTTAAATGAAGAACTTGGTGTCTGATGGACATTCTGTTATCAAATTGAATGGTGATGAGAAAGACAAAATCATCATGTTGTGCATTAGGTTCTTTGGTAACAAGGTTTAACCATCACCAAACAGTTTATCTGATTTGAAAAGAGATGTGCTTAATCAGGAGTGGTTGTGGACTCCAATGAATCTTAATTACTCCACCTCAGCCTAACTTAACCACTTCATGGTCATCACACAAAGCCAAATGTGTAGCCCTGAAATGTATCGTTTTATGGACTGAGGAAGAGGGTATGATGTGGGAAATGGGCTGAATACACTTTTTTTTTTTTATTTTTTAATTTTTTATTTTTCACACCATAAATCACAATAGCCATGATATACACTTTTTCTTTTCCACACATTTACAGTGACTTTTTCTCCCTCCCCCCTCCCTCCTCCCAAGCCAACCCCCCACCCCCCCCCTCATCCATTTTAGGTATACAATCTAGGTTGCATTAATTCAGTTAGACAATGTTGTCATTCAACAAAAATACACCAGAAATTCTACTGAGTCCATTCTTTTCTTTTCTTCTCCTTCCATCAACTTAGGTAATGTTTGTTCCCGGTAGGTTTTCGCTATTGTATTTAATGTAAGGCTCCCATACTTGTTCGAATATTTCAATATTATTTCTTAAACTATATGTTATTTTTTCTAATGGAATACATTTATTCATTTCTATATACCATTGTTGTATTTTCAAATTATCTTCCAATTTCCAGGTTGACATAATACATTTTTTTGCTACGGCTAGGGCTATCTTGACAAATCTTTTTTGTGCATCTTCCAAGTCAATTCCAAATTCTTTATTTTTTATGTTACTTAGGAGAAAGATCCCTGGATTCTTTGGTATATTGTTTTCTGTTATTTTATTTAATATCTGATTGAGATCATCCCAAAATTTTTCTACTCTCCCACATGTCCAGATTGCATGAATTGTTGTTCCCCTTTCTTTTTTACATCGAAAACATCTATCAGATACTGTTGGGTCCCATTTATTTAACTTTTGCGGTGTAATGTATAGTCTGTGTAACCAATTATATTGTATCATACGCAGCCTCGTATTTATTGTATTTCTCATCGTTCCAGAGCATAACTTCTCCCATGTTTCCTTTTTTATCTTTATATTTAAATCTTGTTCCCATTTTTGTTTAGTTTTACCATTTGTTTCCTCATTTTCCTTTTCTTGCAGTTTAATATACATATTTTTTATAAATCTTTTGATTAACATTGTATCTGTAATCACATATTCAAGGTTACTTCCCTCTGGTAAACTCAAGTTGCTTCCTAATTTATCTTTCAAGTAGGATCTCAGTTGGTAATATGCCAGCGCTGTATCTCCAGTTATATTGTACTTATCTCTCATTTGTTCAAAGGATAAGAATCTACTTCCTGAAAAACAATTTTCTATTCTTTTAATCCCTTTTTTTTCCCATTTTCTAAAGGCAAGGTTGTCTATTGTAAAAGGGAGTAGCTTATTTTGCGTCAATATTAGTTTTGGTATTTGGTAATTTATTTTATTTCTTTCTACATGAATCTTCTTCCATATATTGAGGAGATGGTGTAATACTGGAGAAGTTCTATGTTGTACCAATTTTTCGTCCCATTTATATAATATGTGTTCAGGTATCTTTTCCCCTATTTTATCTAATTCTAGTCTCGTCCAGTCTGGTTTTTCCCTTGTTTGGTAAAAATCTGATAGGTACCTTAATTGTGCGGCTCTATAATAATTTTTGAAGTTTGGCAATTGTAAGCCTCCTTGTTTATACCATTCTGTTAATTTATCTAGTGCTATCCTCGGTTTCCCCCCTCTCCATAAAAATCTCCTTATTATTTTCTTTAACTCTTTGAAGAATTTTTCTGTCAGTTGTATTGGCAATGCCTGAAATAAGTATAGTATCCTTGGAAAAATGTTCATTTTAATACAGTTTATCCTTCCTATCAGTGTTAGTGGTAGCTCTTTCCAATGCTCTAAATCGTCCTGTAATTTTTTCATTAGTGGATTGTAATTGAGTTTATATAATTGGCCTAGATTTTTGTTTATTTGCACACCTAGGTATCTTATTGCCTGCGTTTGCCATCTGAATGGGGATTCCTCCTTAAATTTTGAGAAATCCGCGTTATTCATAGGCATTGCTTCACTTTTATTTACGTTTATCTTGTATCCCGACACTTCTCCATATTCCTTCAATTTCTTATATAGTTCTTTTATTGATAGTTCTGGTTCTGTTAAGTACACTATCACATCATCCGCAAACAGACTGATTTTATATTCCCTGTCTTTTATTTTTATTCCTTTTATATTATTATCTCTTCTTATCGATTCTGCTAGTGGTTCTATAGCTAGCGCAAACAATAATGGTGATAGTGGGCATCCCTGCCGCGTTGACCTGCTTAAGTTAAATTGCTTTGATACATGTCCATTTACTGTCACTTTCGCTAACGGTCCCTTATATAATGCTTTAATCCAATTAATATACTTCTCCGGTAAACTGAATTTTTGCAATACTTTGAACAAGTAATTCCATTCTACTCTGTCGAAGGCCTTCTCTGCGTCTAAAGCAACTGCTACTGCCGGTGCTTTATTTCCTTCTACTGCATGAATTAAGTTAATAAATTTACAAATATTGTCTGTTGTGCGTCTTTTTTTGATAAATCCAGTTTGGTCTAAATTTACCATTTTCGGTACCTGTTCTGCTAATCTGTTCGCTAATAGTTTAGCTATTATCTTATAATCTGTGTTTAGCAGAGATATTGGTCTATATGACGCTGGTGAGAGTGGATCTTTCCCTTGTTTTAGTATCACTGTAATTATTGCTGTTTTACATGAATCTGGTAAGTTTTGTGTCTCATCAATCTGGTTGATTACATCCAGGAGGGGCGGTATTATTAGGTCTTTAAATGTTTTGTAGAATTCTATTGGGAGTCCATCCTCTCCTGGTGTCTTATTATTTGGTAAATTTTTTATTATCTCTTGTATTTCTACTGTTCCAAATGGTTCTGTTAATTTATTTTGTTCCTCTATTTGTAGTTTTGGTAGTTCAATTTTAGTCAAAAATTCATCTATTTTCCCTTCTTTCCCTTCGTTTTCGGTTCGGTATAATTGTTCATAGAATTCTCTGAAGTTTTCCTTAATTTCTTTTGGATTATATGTAATTTGTTTGTCTTTTTTCCTTGTTGCCAATACCATTTTCTTAGTTTGCTCTGTCTTAAGCTGCCATGCTAGGATTTTGTGTGTTTTTTCCCCTAGTTCATAATATTTCTGTTTTGTCTTCATTATATTCTTCTCCACCTTATATGTTTGTAATGTTTCATATTTTATTTTTTTATCCGCCAATTCTCTTCTTTTGGTTGTATCTTCCTTTATTGCTAATTTTTTTTCTATGTTTATTATTTCCCTTTCCAACTGCTCTGTTTCCTGATTATAGTCCTTCTTCATCTTGGTTGCATAACTTATTATTTGCCCTCTAATGAATGCTTTCATTGCGTCCCATAGTATAAACTTATCTTCCACTGATTCCGTATTTACTTCAAAGTACATTTTTAATTGTTTTTCAATAAATTCTCTAAAATCCTGTCTTTTAAGTAGCATGGGGTTTAATCTCCATCTATACATTCTTGGAGGGATGTCCTCTAGCTCTATTGCCAATAACAGGGGTGAGTGGTCCGATAATAGTCTAGCTTTATATTCCGTTTTCCTAACTCTCCCTTGAATGTGGGCTGATAACCGGAATAGGTCAATCCTTGAGTATGTTTTATGTCTAGTCGAGTAGTATGAGTATTCCTTTTCTTTTGGGTTTTGTTTCCTCCATATGTCCACAAGTTTCATTTCTTGCATTGATTTAATTATAAATTTGGTTACTTTGTTCTTCCTGTTAATTTTTTTCCCCGTTTTATCCATATTTGGATCCAAATTCAGATTGAAATCCCCTCCTATTAGTATGTTCCCTTGCGTATTAGCTACCTTCAAAAAGATATCTTGCATAAACTTTTGATCTTCTTCGTTAGGTGAATATATATTAAGTAGATTCCAAAGCTCTGAATATATCTGACATTTTATCATAACATATCTCCCTGCTGGATCTATTATTTCCTCTTCTATTTTAAATGGCACATTCTTGCTAATTAATATAGCCACTCCTCTTGCTTTTGAATTATACGATGCTGCTGTTACATGTCCTACCCAATCTCTCTTTAATTTCTTGTGCTCCAATTCAGTTAAGTGTGTTTCTTGGACAAATGCTATATCTATTTTTTCCTTTTTCAGTAAATTTAGTAGTTTCTTCCTTTTAATTTGGTTATGTATTCCATTAATATTTAGAGTCATATAGTTCAGCGTAGCCATTTTATATTTTGTTTATCTTCTCTTTCCGTTTTTCCATCATTACCTTTCCTCCTTTTCCATTTCTGTTTTCTTATTTTCAACTCTTTACCAGACAACATTCCTACAACATCCAACATTTTCCTTATTTTCCTATTTCTATCTTCTTTATCCCCAATCTCCCCTTCCCCTCCTGAGTTGCCCTTTATCCCTTGTCGGACAACCACATCTCCCCTCTCCATTTGGATTTGCGAATCCACTCGCAAACGTCAACTGATTTTGCAGTGACCGCTCTTTTCCCCCACCCAGCCCCCCCCAGAAAAGATTTCGCTTTTTATATGTCACAAAGGTCACTCTTTTAATTCCCTCCTTATTCTCTCTATTCCATTACCTTCCCTTATTAATTCTTGTCTATACTCTCTATGTTTTCCTCTAATTACAGATACTTTCACATATGCCCATTGTCTCTATTCACTCTTATACCTCTTTACCCGCATACATATCAATCGTGGTCATTTTTACCCTCCTTACCCGTCTTCATCCCTCAGTCTATTTTTGTCTTTACCCACATACATATCAATTGTGATAATTTTTGCTCTCATTACCCGTCTTCATCCCTCAGTCTATTTTTGTAATTGTTCTGCAAATTTTCGTGCTTCTTCTGGATCCGAGAATAGTCTGTTTTGTTGTCCTGGAATAAATATTTTCAATACCGCAGGATGCTTCAGTGTAAATTTATATCCTTTCTTCCATAAAATCGCTTTTGCTGCATTGAACTCTTTTCTCTTCTTTAGGAGTTCAAAGCTTATATCTGGATAAATGAAGATTTTTTGCCCTTTATACTCCAGTGGTTTGTTGCCCTCTCTTACTTTTTCCATTGTCTTCTCCAGTACCTTTTCTCTTGTAGTATATCTTAGGAATTTTACTACAATAGATCTTGGTTTTTGTTGTGGTTGTGGTTTAGGGGCCAATGCTCTATGTGCCCTTTCTATTTCCATTTCTTGCTGTAGTTCTGGACATCCTAGGGCCTTAGGGATCCATTCTTTTATAAACTCCCTCATATTCTTGCCTTCTTCATCTTCCTTAAGGCCCACTATCTTTATGTTATTTCTTCTGTTATAATTTTCCATTATATCTATTTTTTGGGCTAGTAATTCTTGTGTCTCTTTAGTTTTTTTATTAGATTCCTCCAATTTCTTTTTTAAGTCTTCTACCTCCATTTCTGCTGCTATTGCCCGTTCTTCCATCTTGTCCATTTTTTTCCCCATTTCTGTTAAGGTCATATCCATTTTATTTATTTTCTTTTCTGTGTTGTTTATTCTTCTTCTTAAATCATTGAATTCCTGTGTTTGCCATTCTTTAAATGACTCCATGTATCCTCTAACAAGAGCAAGTATATCCTTTACCTTGCCTTTCCCTTTATCTATTTCACTGTATTCTTCCTCTTCTTCTTCCTCTAGGTTGACCATCTGTTGTTTCTTTGCTGCCCTTTCCTCCTCTTCTTTCTTGTTTCCATTGTCTTCTGTGGTCTCTTCTTGCTGCAGGTGTTCTGCAGCTGTCGTTGCCGGCTGTGGAGATCGACTCCCCAGCTGGTCCCCCCTCCTGTCGGTGTGTTTTTTTTCATGCGCGGTTGCGCACTTTTACTCGGCTCTGTGAGCCATTGTTGTAGTTCCTTTTCTACCGACCTGAGGTAGTGGGGTCTTCTCTCCACAGCGGGCCTCTTCGGACAGGTAAGGCCTTCACCTTTTTCCTCCGTTGTCTTCTCTTCCTCTCTTCTTTCCGTTGATTTTGATTTTTCTCCTTTTGTCTCCATCTTCTTTCCACCTTTATACTCACTTTTCTTTAACTTGTATTTCTGTGCCTTTGTATTTTCTCTTGTTTTTCCCGACTTTTCTGGAGAGGGCTGGAGTTCACCGTCCGGCCACTACTCCATCACGTGACTCCTCCCCGGCTGAATACACTTAATGTGCTTGGAGATCCAATTTCAGCTTTGCTTCAGGCCCTTGGGTTTGATGGCCAAAAATTCTGTCTAAATCAACTTCTTTGCCTGATCCGCGGTTTCAGTTGGGGTGGTATGAAAGAGCAAATTGGAGTTCATCGAGCGTGCAGGAGTTGGCCCCATTGTATTACAGAGAAGAGGTCGAGAGGCTTGTCAAATAGTGAGAGAACAACAACCTTGAGTCTCAACATGAGGAAGACAAAGGAGATGATTGTGGACTTCAGGAGGATGAAGATTGACTGCTCTCCACTAGGCATCAATCCAGAGTCAGTTGAGAGCACAAAGTTCCTTGGTGTACATACAATGGATGACGTACCCTGAACCCATAAAGCCCTCTCATTAGCCAGGAGGGTGCAACAGTGTGTCCATTCTTGAGAAGGCCGAGGAGGGCAGGGCTGACAGCCCATATCTTGACAGTATTTTACAGAAGCAGAGTTGAGAGTGTCCTGTCTGGCTGCGTCATTGTGTGGAACAGTAGCTCCAAACCATCGGACCGGATGGTTAATGCAGAGGTTCATCAAAGGAGCTGAGGAGCTGCTGACCACATTCACCAGGAGCTTTGCTTAAATGGATGTAGTGAGGATCCCTACCATCCTCCGAACAGTATCTTTGACCCACTACCTTAAGGAAGGGGGGCACAGGAGCATCAGAATCGGGACTACCAGGCTGAGAAATTGCTTCTTCCCGCAGGCTGTGAGATTGATGAATGGTATCCTGTAACCTTGGGTCTCTTATAAATGAAAGAAAGATATTATTCCAAAATATATGTACCTAATATTATTTAGACTTTATTTTATGAATATGTGTGATTATTATGTGCTATGTGCAAAATATTTCTTTCATCTGGTTGTGCTGTATATGTTCAGTCAGAGGATAATAAACGTGAACCTGAACCGGAACACAAGGGTGGGATGCATACAACAGCTGGAATGGTTCAATTCATTTTAAACTTTTTAAAGTTATGTTTTTCAACACAATGGCTTTAGGAACATTTATTATACCATTCTGGGGCACACAGAGAGAGATGGGGGAAAGGTGACAGGGGAAGAAGAAGGTGGGGGGGGGGGGGGGGGAGTGAACAGAAACCAGAGAACTTGATGTTCATGCTATCTGGTTGGAGGATGCCCAGACAGAAGATTTGGTGTCTGGTTGGAGGGTAATTCATTATCCAGTTGCTAAAGACATTACCCACTTTGCCAGGATCAGCACAGACAGTGGAAGGACCAAACCATCTTCCAGGCCACATACCGACCCACACTATCAAACATTGGCCCCATCAGAACCCTCAGAACAGTAATGGAAGCAAAGCATCCTTGACCTGGAGAGTCTGCTAAGAAGCTGCCTTAGAGAGACCTGATGAAAGCCATTACCAGATGGGCTTTCTAATTTTATTTCAGATCTCCAACATCTGCATTCATTTACATTTTACAAAATGGGATGAGCGAACAGGAGGCAGGTGGTTAATTCACTCAGAAGTCACCAACTTCTACCCTGGCAGTGATTCTGAGTTTAGAATGTACTTAAAGAAAACTGGTCATGATTAGGAATGGGTTTGATAAGTTGCAGAGCTAGGTTTACACAGAGGTAATCAAATATTCCAGGAAATAATGGTTGAAATATTTTGTTGTCCAGCTGGTACATGAATAATCCATTGGAAAGTAGCTAAATTTGAATAATATGTAGATATTTTGTGAGACATCAATTTTGTTTGATTTAGTTAGAAGGTGGAGTAATATTAATGGACAATTTTCCCTTAGCTGTTTGAATAAGTTAGCCAGAATTCATTACTCTGTGCTTGATAGATTTCTGTGCTTTTTAAACTCAACATCCTGATGATCCAATTCAGACTTTGCTTCGTTTGATAAATGTAAATCTCCAAAATTTAATGTGGAAAATAGGAGGCAATATTGTGCAGAATCAGCTTTCCGATTCAAGGCCTGTTTCAACGCTCACAATATATTTCATGGTTTTGTAAAATGTAAATTAATGCAGATGTTGGAGATCTGAAATAAAATTAGAAAGCCCATCTGGTAATGGTAAAAACTGTCATGTTAACCTTTTATGTAAAACAATTCAAAATATTACTTTGCCTGTTCTGGATTTTGAACACAGACATAAATAATAAAGAATAAAATAATAAATGTAGACAATGAGGTGAAAGCGAGGTAAAAAGGGCAAATCCAATGAACTAGCTGGTTTGAAAGCATTATTTGATCAGCAGCTCTACCTGAGATCTCATATTAAATCACATCCCCGAGATGACTGTGGTGGGGTGGAGACAGTTGCCAACGTCTTTGCTGAATGCAAATTCGCGAAGAGTGTGTGGAGAAGGATGCAGGGGTCCTTGTCCTGTTTCGTCCCAGTGGCAGAGTATCAGAGGACTCTCTGATCTATGGGCTGTTCCCAGGGACAGAGTCAGACATCCAGAACTACTGGAAGGCCATCAACTCGGTGAAAGGCGCGCTTTGGTCTGCCCGAAACCTGTTGGTCTTTCAGCACACAAAGATGTCAGTGTGGGAATGCAGTACATTCCAGGCTGTGGAAGTAAACACTGAGGGGCTCACTAAGGCTCGGGGGAGTCAACGTGAGGATACTGAGTGGAAGGACCACATCCTTGAGACCTCCCCTTATCAGGCATTGAGGGGCTGAAACCGAGGGGGAAATACCTCAAACAACAGAGGGGCGGGTCGGGGGGATGGGAGAAATGACGAGGTACCACAGTGGTGGTAATGGCATAAATAGAATCGAATGTAACAATACAATGATGGAAATGCATGGATGTTAAAATAAAGATGGGAACACACTTTGAATGGTTATTGCTTTGTAAATAATTTATTGTGAATAAACTCTATTTTTGCTATTAAAAAAATCATGCCAAAACTAAAAGAGGCTTGATGAGAACTGTGTGATAATCATAAATGTGTGTTTAAAATGCCAGTGGTTCTCAACATTTTTCTTTCCACTCACATACCACTTTAAGTAATCCCTATGTCTAACCTTTTCTTTAGAGAATGGGAGAGAAAAGGAATTAAAAGAATAGAAAATTGTTTTTTGGGAAATAATTTATTAACATTTGAACAAATGAAGTACAAATATGGAATAACTCATGGTACAATGTTTGCATACCACCAACTGAAAGCCTACTTAAAGGAAAAATTGGGAAGCAGACTGAGATTACCAGAAGGAAGCAGCTTTGAATATGTGATTACAGAAACAATGATATTAAAAAGATTTATAACGAACATGTACATCAAGCTGCAAGAGAAGGAAAATGGTGAAATAAGCTATAAACCCAAACAAAAGTGGGAAAAAGATTTAAACATAAAGATAAAAAATGAAATATGGGAAAAGTTATACTCTGGAACTACGAAGAATTTAATAAACACAAGGTTATGCATGATACAGTATAATTGGTTACAAAGGTTATATATCACGCCCCAAAAAATTTTTAAAAAGGGATCCAACAGTATCAGACAGATGTTTTCGCTGTAAGAAGGAAACGGGAACAACAGTACATGCAATTTGGGCCTGTGAGAAAGTGAAAAAGTTTTGGGAAGATCTAAATCAGGTATTAAATAAAATCACAAAAAGCAACATACCAAAAACTCCAGAGATCTTTCTTCTAAGTAATATAAGAAGTAAAGAATTAGGCCTCAAACTGGATGAAGTGCAAAAAGGGTTTATTATGATCGCCTTAGCTGTAGCAAAATAATGTATAATGTCAACCTGGAAATCAGAAGAGAGCCCGAGAGTACAGCAATGGTACATGGAAATGAATAAATGTGTTCCATTGGAAAAAATAACATATAATTTAAAAAATAAAGTCACATTATTTGAACAAATTTGGGAACCGTACATGGAACACAACAGAGAGGGCCAACCGTGGACCTCCACCCCCTAAAATGATAAAATGATAAGAAGACAAAATAACCTGATCCAATGTGTAAAAGTAGATGACACAATTTTCTTGTTTATTTTCATTGTGTGATGACATTGTTTAATGGTTTTATTGTATTGTATATGTTGAACGTTTAATGGGTTTGGAGGGGGGTGGGAAGGGGGAGGGAAGGTCGGGGGGAAAAAAGGGAAGAACATCCCACTGTGTATATTTAAGAGGGAAAAGTTTGTATGTATTTTGATTGATATGGTTCACAGTGTGAAAAATTTAAAAAAATTAATAAGTAATCCCTATGCCACCGGTACTCTGCGATGGCTTAAGGGATTGCTTAAGGTGGGATATGAGTGGGAAGGGAAGGATGAGGATCACTGCTCGAGACCCAATTGTTACTGAAATATTTTGCTTGAGAAAAATTGTCACTGGCCCATTTCCTTTGGAGTTATGAAACCGGGCACATAACGAGTCAATGAGGTACGATTAAAACAGTGGTTTTCAACCTTTTTCTTTCCACCCACATCCCACCTTAAGCAATCCCTTACTAATTACAGGACACCTATGGCATAGGGAATACTTAAGGTGGGATGTGGGTGGAAAGAAAAAGATTGAGAACCCACTGTGATAGACTAACAATGTTGATCATTTATCTGGGTACTAGAATATCAGATTCACTTTCTTAAAACAGATTAAGATAACTATGCTAATTCAAAGTAAACAATGAGTTTATTATTTACTGGGATCTGCTCAGCCTGCAGAATTTCAATGTGATTTATGTGCCAATAGAACATCTAGTTCCTTTATTTGCCTTTGATCTGTAAAAACTGCATGTTTTATTGAGATAAATAGGCTGCATCATCTTTGTCTGAGGATGGGCAAGATTAGCCAGAAGTGATTGGGAGGAGTGGCGGGGTAGCGACAGCCATCCAGCTCAGCAGGAAGTGGAGAATATTGATGGCAGTATCCAGGATGAAAAGGTGATTCACCACACATGGAGTGTGTGGTGAATGAAGTGAAACATGAAGTGAAACATCTGCTTCATTCCACATTGGCAGCGTCAGGTAGAATCCTTTATTTTGGTTTAGTTGTTTAACCTGTTTTTGTAGTAATGTCTAGAATTAACCCTTTGGACTTCGGCCATTTTTAACCTTTCATAATATATACTCCAGGTGGGCTCCATACGTAAACCTTTACAGTGTGAACATCAGTGCGAACCAGCTGACTCAGAAAACCAGGACACGGAGTAAATCCCACTGTTGCCTCCCTGAAAACTGGGACATGGAATCCAAAGGGTTAAAACATTAATTTACATTTACATTTAATGACAAGCCATTATCACAGATTATTTGACAGGTGCAAATAGAATGCAGAGCATCAGAACAACATTTCTGTTTCTCTGTAGTTAACCTCTTTGGAACTATGTATATTTAAAAAAATGACTACTCAAAGCAATAGCAGACCCAAGTTTTCTGCTGTCAGTTGTAAAAGTATCATTGAGCTTATGCATGACCTCTTGGTGAGTTCTTGAGCCACACTGTGATTTAAATTTTTAAGAGATACAGCTTGAACTGGAACCAATGCTTGTGTTGAAGGACCATCCTTCTGTTTTCAGTTTGCTCTGTTCCTTTCCAGCATGTCATCATTGAGAATAAAGTGATCTCCTCAAAGCACAGATCATAAGATTTAAGAATTGCTAAGAGCAAGGTTTTGACATGCATTCTTATGTAATGATGCTGGGATGATTATTTTTAAATAATATATGATGGTATCTACCTCTCCTCCTTCCAATTATAGTGCAGTACTGGAGGTATATGTCAGAATACTGACCAGATAGACCATTCCAATGTATTGGCTAATCAGGGAGGAGAGAGTTAAAGACTATTACTGTAAGTTAAAAGGCACATGGTGATGTGCACCAGAAAAAAATTTAGAAGTGATATTCATTTTAACAAGAGACTTATTTTAGGACATTAAAATATTTGCTTGAAAAAGCTAAATTGTTGAGTTGTCAAGGATAGTTGAACTGTTGGCAGGTTTCAACAAAAGTGAAGGAAAAAGAAAATAAGACCCAGGTGGAGCCGGATGGTCTTTCTGAAGTTGGTGCTGTGTGGTGTTTCTCAATACTGTTAGCGTCTTGAGGCAACAAAGTTAATTAGCTGTTTCATGGTGACTTGTGCAGCGGCTTCAGGGGAATGCATCTGCTCCCTTTCTCTTATCTGTCACCTCACCAAATAGTTTTTTTTTACATTATCAAGATTCTACCTCAGATTTTTTTTCCTCCATGCATAGAAGATTTTGTAGGATCACCAGGTCCGGGTCCTGCACCTCATACAGTAAAATCCCCGGTATCCGGAATTCAAACAACCGACACCTCCAGGCTTCTTGGTGAAGATGGGAGCAAACGTTTAGCCAGCGGTGCGCCCCGGTCGTGCCCCGCCCGCAGCAGCTGTTTGAATAAAGTTGTGTTTGAATAAAATGGCAGCGCCCAGGATGAAGAGCCGGCCGACTCCGCTGGTGTGACTCTCCCAATGTGTCTCCCTATGTCTGCCTAGTAAGAGTCTTTATTAGTAAGGCTACAGCGTTAAACCTGGGGAGTGGGGGTTTAATTATGTTGGTGGCCTGGTTAGTGTAGTAGTCAGCTCCAACATTGACGTAGAGGCAGCGACTGGGGTTCGAATTTAAATTTTGTAAGTTACAGGAATTACTCGATTAAAGTAAGGACCATAATACTGACTTTTTTTTTCAAATTACATTGTCCACTGTCATTTGTCATTTAAAATGTGCGTTCTTAATGCAGGCGTTTAAGTTAGACATTGTAACAACAGGCCCTTTCATGCAGTGAAAAAGCCCGAGTGTAATATGAAGGTGGAGATTTCCGCCCTTACGTTGGGAAACTTACCTCCGTGACTGCGCCGTGGCCGGCTCCAAGGCGCCAACTGCGATCCCTCTCGAATAAGCATAATCGGCAGAGCATTGGACTCCTCCACCTTGCATTAATGTAATGCCACTGCAAGCAGCTGGTGAGAGACGAGCTGATTACGTCGCAGTGATGCCTTCAGCCTGAGGCGCAGGAGCAGGATTTTTTAAAATGCCGACAGTGTGCACGGCAGGGAGGTGTTGCAGGTACGTTCCCATTTTGGAAGAGCAGTGAGGGTTTAGAATAGCAGTGAGGAAACAATGACTTCTATTGACCGACATGATCCACTATAGTGCTCTTTCGACATCGGCACATATCAATGACGTCGACTCGGCGGCAGCGCTACAGCACCAGTCCCCCCACCTCCATCAGCTCCGGAGGGCGCTACGAGGCGCTGCTCACCATGAATGTGAGCAGCCTTTTAGGGTTTTTTCCACAAAAGGTACGTTTATGTTTTCCCTCCATGCTTGTAGCCAGACTTCTGGTGGAGGCCTGACATGAAAGGGCCTGGTGGGTCTCAAGCCTAAAATTGGCATATTCGGCATCCACAATCCCTGTGGGTGCTGGATCCCGAGGGCTTCGCTGTACAACTCATCTAATTCCATGCGCATTCTGACAGGTACCACCGTTGCTGCTCTTTACTTTGGTTCAACAGCTAATGGTGAACTGTCAATAAACTGTGCTGATCTCACCCACTCCACCATGACTCAAACAAAGAATGTCCATCCATCAGACAATAACTCTTTTCAAACTCCTGAAATTTAATTTAAACTGAAGAATATTTGTGTTAATGAAAATTTCCTCCTAAGGTACTGAAATCGTTACGTGAGAATTTAAAGAGAAACACTTGCTGATTGTTAACATTAATTTCTCAGGTCAGCATTGCTTTCTAGAGAGGGAAACTAGGCTCCAATATTTCCTTTATTAACTTGTGCAGATTTGTGTGCAAAAAAAAACCCTACAGACAGTAAATGCTGGAGGAACTCAGCCGGTCTCGCAGCGTCCATAGGAGGGCAAGATATATTTGCCGATATTTCAGGGTCAGGCGAGACCGGCTGGGCTCCTCCAGCATTTACTGTGTGGTTTACTACAATCTCAGTGTCTGCAGACTTTTGTGTTTCACCTCAGATTTCTGCACAAATACAGTTGCTCTCATGAGAAGCTAAAAAAAAATGAAATCAATCAATGCGGAGAGCAGGAATCGGTTGGTTTTATTTCCTAAATTCTGGGCTGATTCCAACATTCACTTCTCAGTGAGATGGTGAAACCCTTGTGAATGCAGAAACCTGCAGGTTCATCTTTTCTTTTGTTTTCATCTACTGGAAATAGATAAAAATTCTTCTTTGGCTTGGCTTCGCGGACGAAGATTTACGGAGGGGTAATGTCCACGTCAGCTGCAGGCTCGTTTGTGGCTGACAAGTCCGATGCGGGACAGGCAGACACGGTTGCAGTGGTTGCAGGGGAAAATTGGTTGGTTGGGTTTTTCCTCCTTTGTCTTTTGTCAGTGAGGTGGGCTCTGTGGTCTTCTTCAAAGGAGGTTGCTGCCCGCCGAACTGTGAGGCGCCAAGAAAAACGGTTTGAGGCGATATCAGCCCACTGGCAATGGTCAATGGGGCAGACACCAAGAGCTTTCTTTAGGCAGTCCTTGTACCTCTTCTTTGGTGCACCTCTGTCACGGTGCCCAGTGGAGAGCTCGCCATATAACACGATCTTGGGAAGGCGATGGACCTCCATTCTGGAGACGTGACCTACCCAGCGCAGTTTGATCTTCAGCAGCGTGGATTCTATGCTGTCGGCCTCTGCCATCTCGAGTACTTCGATGTTGGAGATGAAGTCGCTCCAATGAATGTTGAGGATGGAGCAGAGACAACGCTGGTGGAAGCGTTCTAGGAGCCGTAGATGATGCTGGTAGAGGACCCATGATTCGGAGCCGAACAGGAGTGTGGGTATGACAACGGCTCTGTATACGCTAATCTTTGTGAGGTTTTTCAGTTGGTTGTTTTTCCAGACTCTTTTGTGTAGTCTTCCAAAGGCGCTATTTGCCTTGGCGAGTGTGATAGTACAGATCTATCACCAATGTACATAGTTATATAGTTACTGTATCTAGACTGTGCTTACAGCAATTGGCTGAGAGCTAAGCCATGCCTATTGTCTGGGCCTTAAAGGGTTGTGTCCCTAGCCAGGTCGGATCACTCCGGACTGGTCGGCCACCTGTGAAGAGCTCCTGTCTTTTGCTAATAAAAGCCTTGGTTTGGATCAACAAGTCTTTGATTTTTTCCACGAGCTCTACAGCGAGTTTGTTGTCTATCTCGTTGTCGATCCTTGCATCCGATGAAATGGTGCAGCCGAGATAGGTAAACTGGTTGACCGTTTTGAGTTTGAATGTAAACCACTAATGGGTAGTGGTTATTTATAAAATTGTTGGGCCTTTTTGCCAGTTTACTGTGGCTGTCCATTACAATATCACTCCGACTTTTTCCAGACAATGATTTGCAAGTCAGAAATTTCCCTTAACAATGTTGATATATTTGTTATGATTCCAAAGGAGTTTTGTTGAGTCCAGGTTAGTGATAGTGGGAAAACACTGAAGGTTGTTAAAAACATGTTAATTAACAATAGTGAACAATACTCAGGGAAGTCAGCAGTTAAAACTGATGAATCTGTTCAATGTCATAATATGTTCATCTCAATAAAGGCTGGCAACAGGAATGCTGATGGACCATCCCCAGTAGTAATAATTGCACAGATTTACTTGAGGCTTTAGAAGTCCTGATGGAGCAACACCAGGCCAGAGCTCAGATAGGACACAAAGCAGAATGTGAAATTATCACTATTGCCATCCTAAATTTCACCAGTTATGATTTTATCTGCCATGTGGGGGTAAAATCAGGACTGCTCGGGGATTGGGTCGGTCTGGATTTTTCAGATTTTCCTGACTCTCAGGCAGTCCTTGAAAATTCAAATTTAAGGTTCAAGATGAACAGGTGAATTTTGATAGCAAATACAGCATGTTTCAAAACGAGCGGTTTTAAAGAAAAATAAAGTTAACACTTCACAAAAATGTAAACAATTTTTTTCACTCAAAAAGGTGGATAGAGCCTGAAATGATGCTTAGAAATGAACATTGTAAAAGAAAAATACAGTATAGAAATTAATTTCTTTGTAATAAGATTACGTGTATTAAGCGTGGTCACCTGTTTCCACTGTGCATCTGTGGCACTTACACACACCCCATTAAATTTAAAAGGTTTGAGGTCTGGATTTTTGGGTGGTCCAGATTCCTTGCATCCAGATTTTTGTCTTTTACTGCGCTTCTCATGGGTCTGAGGTGTTCTAAATGTGCAGAAGGGTCCCCAGTTACCTGGTGCATTAATAGCATAATTTAGTTCAAATGTTCAGTGGAATTCAGAGGGTGATCACCACTGACCTCAATATCTGGAAGCATCAGTCACTATCCATTGATTCTGATGGAGATTCCAAGTTCAATCTACATTGGCTCTGGTCTTGTACCTAACCCCAGTCAATACTGGCTATGATGTTTCATGCAGAAATACTTGGTTGTTTCCCATTGGACTCTAGAGTATCCTGCCAATATTAAGGGATGAATTTTACGAGAGTGGACCCTGCATTTATCTAGCACCTTTCACAACCTAAGAATGGTCCAAAGAGCTTTGCAGTAAATGAAGAATAGTCACACCCCATCAGGCAGGAAACATAGCAGCCAACTTGTGCACAACACAAGAAGAAAACAGAGGTTATGGTTTCAAAAAAAATGGACTGCCGGGGAAACTCAGCAGGACAGGCAGCATCAGTAGAAGTGGAGGGATGGTAGACTTCTCTGGTTAAAATGCTGCATCAGGACTGCAAGAGGTTTAAGGCACAGATTTTGTTTGCTGCTAAACACAAGCAGTGTTTGTACCAAACAGGTGCAATTATCTCAGAATGAACTTGCGACAGGAAGATATAATAGGTTTTGATTTGAGAAGAATGTGAATCTTTGGATCTCAGAGGGGTTCATCAAATAGATTCAAGACTGAAACACAATTTTTTTTGATCCATAAATGAATCGAGTGATTTGGGGAACAGCTGCAGAATGGAGCTGGGGCCAAAATCAAATTCCCCATAATCTTATTGAGCTGTGGAGCGGGCTTCAGTGCTCCCACGTTTTATGACATCTTGATACCCGGTGGTGATTTAATACATAATTTGTGGGGCAAGGAGAGTGGGCCAGAACAAGCAGTGCCTGTAAAAAGGAGAAAAAAGGATTTTTCAGGGTATTAAAAATCGATTTTCCAGAAATCTTCAAAACAATGAAACGTGATTAAAAAGCTTAAACATATATAATTTCAAATCTTGATATCATTTAATTGGTCATAGATAAATTGAACAATTTTTAATGAACGTGTAATTTACATTAGTGGTTCTCAACCTCTTTTCCACTCACATACCACTTTAAGTATTCCCTATGCCATCGGTGCTCTGTGATTAGTAAGGGATTGCTTAAGGTGGGATGTGAGTGGGAAGGGAAGGTTTGCTCTAGAGCCAATTGCTACTCAAATATTTTGCTTGAGGAAAATTGTCATCGGCCCATTTCCTTTGGCGTTATGAAAATGTGCACATAGCAAGTCAATGAGGTACGATTAAAACAGTGGTTTTCAAATTTCTAGTTTTTACCTACATACCATCTTCAGTAATCCCTTACTCATCACAGAGCACCGATGGCATATGGAATATTTATAATGGTATGTGAGTGGAAAGTAAAAAGTTGTGAACCACTGATTTAGACACTCGCAGCCTTCTGAAGGGGATGAGGATGTTTTCCCGGCGCTTGGTTCCACAAAATGCATTTTCAACCATTGTCATTTTCAACCATAATTGGGGGGAGTTGAGAGGAGGGGGATTTACTCAGATATTCTATGAGCATATTTGGAAGAGCAGTAACAACCGCTGTCCATAACATTGTGCTTTTGGTACTCAATCACCTCATAGCTTCAAAGGGAACTGTCAGCAGTTGGACAGGTAAAATGCTAACAATCAACCTGAGTCCTCCTGGCCATCATGTTTCATGGATGTTGAAAGGGGATAACTGTTGACCGGGGAAAATTAGTTGAAACAGTCATGGGGCCTTTGACGTATGCCTGCAAAAGCACAATGGGTTAACTCTTCATCAAAAAGGCCTCACTGCCTCACCAAAGGGTCTCTCCAGGTTCACAAGTTAAAGGAGCAGAAGCAGACCATTAGGCCCATCGAGTCTGTTCCGTGACTCTACACTAAGCTGAATTATGCTCACCCCTGGTTCCAATTTCTGCCTTTTCCCCATATCCCTGGATACCCTTACTAATGAGATACTTATCCATTTCCTGTTTAAATACTCCCAGTGATCTGGCCTCCACTGCTTCGTGCAGCAGTAAGTTCCACAGATCCATGACCCTCTGACTAAAGAAGTTCTTCCTCCTCTGTTTTATTTAGATAACTTCTAATTTTAAGACGATGACCCCTTGTCCTCGATTCACCCATCAAGGGAAACATCTTATCCGCATTCACTCTATCAAAACTTTTCAATATTCAAAATGTCTCTTTAAGATTCCCCCCCCCACCCCCACCTCACTATCCTACACTCCAATGAGTACAACCCAAGAGCTGTCAAATGCTCCCCATACGACAGCCCCTGAATTCCAGGAATCATCCCAGTAAATCTCCTCTCCAACAACATCACATCTTTTCTAAGATAGGGGCCCAAAACTGTACACAGTTTTCCAAATGGGGTCTCACCAGTGTCCCATAGAGTCTTATTAACACATCTTTACTCTTACACACTATTCCTTGAAATGAATCCTGGGATTGCATTCACCTTCTTCACTACCAATCTCACCTGGACGTTAACTTTTAGATGACTCTGCACAAGGACGCCCAGGTCTCTTTGCACCCCCGAGGATTGAATTTTCTCCCCATCTAGATAGTTCTCTGTCTGTTTCTTTCCACCGCCAAAATATAGAACTGATTCTCAACATTGTATTTCATCTGCCATATTTTTGCCCAGTCTCTCCCAAACTGACTATATCCTTCTGTAACTTTACGGTTTCTTCAACAGTTCCTGCTCCTCCACCTATCTTATGCTAAAGTTGGACAAAAGCAAATTAGAGGAGATGCTGAAGGTAAAATTAAAATCTGAAATTGACTTGTAAGTCAGTCCACATTTGTGGAGGTTGTTACGGGCCCAGAGGACCCCAAAACCCAGCCACAATAAAAATTCACCAAGACAAATGATTACTTAAACAAAAGTAGTTTTTAATTTTCTTGAAATATAAAAACAGGATCAAACTTTAATTTATTACTATTAACAACCCCCTTCTAATTCTCAGCGCATGTACATGTAATGTGTGTAAGTTCAGAAAAGTTCTTTGATTCATAGTCCAATCTCACTTCTCACTCCTTCAAGTTCACCAGTATCAGGCAATTCTTATTTGCCCGGAATTTAACATTTATGAATTTTCACCAAGCTCTGGTGTTTAAAAGTAATTGGTTACTGCTCAGGAAGGTTCTTGTTGGTTTCAGAGAGAGATTCATTGCGCGTTGGACACACACTAACTGATTCCCTCCGATCAGCCACTTCAGTGTCTTGCCAAAGAAACTTGCCCCATCAGGGTTTTCCAAATGATAACCTCTTCTTCTGCAGGTCACCACAGAGTTCCTTTTTGTTTCCCTTATTTCAGGTGAAACACACTAGCCAGCCATTTCCTCTTGAGTGGACCACATGGGCCGTTCCAACAGGCTGAACTCAGAACTCACAACCAGTCTTCAAAATGGGGTTTTAAATAAGCTGCAGAAACCAGTTCTCTCTCTTAGAAAGCCTGTTTGGTCTCCTCTCTCTCTGTTTGCCAAACCACATGAACTTCTTAGAACAGCAAACTGCATTCAGACAGATTGTGGCACCAGACCCAAGCTTCTGAGTCTGTTCATCTGCTGCTTTCAAAACAATAATCCATTACTCTACAGCATGTCCAATTAACACCGACTTCTGAAGTCTCTATAGGCCTTCTTCAAAGTTTTTGCAAAGGCACTCGGAGCCTGGAGCATCTGGCTTGTGCAGAGCGCCACCATTTTACATGAGATCTGTTTTGTGAAGTGTTTGTGTTTTTTTGTGACCTACGCTACTCCCACAATCTATCTCCCTCAAAAATGTATCTATATTCAATATAAAATATGATATAATCCATCACAAGGGAGAAACAGAATTTATGCTTCAGGCTGATGAGCTTATGTCAGAATTTTTGTTCTGATGTGACTGATCTGGGAAACAAACAATCTCCCAACTCCTGAGGCACCATCCGGGAGAAGGGTATAAAAAGATGGCTAGTAACAGAGTAACACACTCTTATACTCTTTACAAATTGCATTAAGTGATTGACAGTCCTGGCGGGATGATTATCAAAGGCTTGAGAGTGAATAAAAATTGAACAGGATGCTGTTCAAATCCTGTCTCCAGCGAGGCCAGATGCTAAACTGGTGACTTGATCATTTTAAATATTGGTGCCAGAGCAAAGTCATAAATCTTTCTCTTTTTCAACTGCCAAGCTGATACAAAACCCAGCATAAGTCAGTTATAAAAGATTTAGAATGTGAAACTAGGGCGGGAGTTCTCCGGCTTTCCCAGCCTCACAGGGTGTCTGGAAAAACTGTCCCAGAATTTCAGGACTTTTAACTAAAGTGCCAGAATTTGCCTAATTTTAAGCTGAAACACTGATGTCCATCCGTTTTACTCTGACTAATAACACCTCCAAAATGCAAGCTGGTGTCCTTGTGTAGTGCTACTGAATATTTGACACAGCGAGCAAATACACACTAAAAACGCACGCAAATGAATCTCTCAGACACTAGATGGGGGAAATCTTTGGGCAAAGGCAGGAGGGCCTTACTCAAGGAAGAGTGGAATACATCATTAGTTAATTATTTTGTCTACCTGCTCTTCTTGTGCAGTTGCGAACAGGAAAGTTCAATTATTAGATTGAAGTGATACATATAAGAGCATGGTTAGGATAGACGGTCTCTCACTTAAAGGCAGAATGAAGATTTACATTTGAATCTAAACAAAAAGGTAAAATTAAGGATTCAGAGTACTCTGCGTGTCCTTGCCCACGAAGCACTGGAAGTTAACACTCAGCTGAAACAATCAATTGGGACCACAAATTAGTATTTTGGGCAAAATGATTTGAATACAAGATTTGAGACCTCTTGCTCTAATTTATGTGCCATGGTGAGACTGTTCTTTGAATATTGTGTATAGGTCTGATCTCTCCCTTCCAAGCAAGGATATACAGCAAAATCCCTGGTATAAGGCACCTATGGGGATTGATAGATGCTGGATAATTGAATTTTACAGTTGCTTGTTGTGTGGATTGGCGAACTGACAGCGAGGCGTGTCTATTTTAAATGCAAAGATAAATTAAGCAGATTGCTCTCTCCTGAGATTGGGGTACTTGAGTTTGAATAATGAGTGATAACCTCTCGAAAACAAATGTTCTTGATTAACAGAGTGAACGCTGGGTTGATGCTTCCCCTGCCTGGGATTGCCCGAATTAGGTATTAGAGACTCAAGATGAGGAGTTGACCATTCAGAAAAGAGATGAGGAGAAATTTCTTCACCCAATTATTTTTTTTGTTGCCCAAGAAGAATGTTGAGGTTCAGTTGCTGAAAATATGAAAGAAAGAGATCAATAGATGCTTAGATATTAAGGGAACAAAAGATTATAGGGATAGTGGAAGATAAAAGATCAGATTTGATTTTATTGAATAGCAGAGCACACACAATGGGCCAAATGACGTACACCTGCTTCTATTTCTTCTTCTCTTACAATAGTCTGCAAAAAATAGTATATCCTGTTGTTTTGAGGTAATATTCATGAATAAGTCATCAAACTAAACTTTACAAGTTGAAAGAGTAAAATGTCAGATGACCTAGTTTGGAAAAGTCCTTTTTGTCAAATACAAATATGAGGCTTCCTCCCCACAAAAAGTCCTGAGCAATAATTTGTGGTACAAATTTCGCACGAAAACTTTCTCTATCTTCAATTCCTTTGGTCATTAAAGATGATGCATTAGGCCCTTGGGGAGTGTCCGACAGGCTTATTTGCTGATGAAGGATTTTTTTAAAAATCACTTTGACCTGAAAGATATCCATGACTTTCTTGCAAACTTGAGCAAAATAATTAAAAACAAATCATTTTGCTTCATTCATTGAAGAAGAATTAGGAATGGGGTCATGCTATCTGGTGCTTCAAGCCCATTCTATCAGACATGAAGATTATTGGCTCATCTTTGACCTCAGCACCATTTTCCAGCAAATGTCCTCCACATGCCCTGGCGCCCCCAATGTCCAGATATCTATCAATTCCATTTTAGATGTCTCCACAGCTATCTAGGATTGAGATTTCCTGAGACTTACCTTGTCAAAGTGAATAACTGTCTCCTCTCCTCAACTCTAGACTACCTTTTGTATTGAAACTGCGACCACTGCTCGGAGAATCCTACATTAGAAGTGCCATACTCCTTGTGCCTAGCTTATCAAGCCTTCTAAGAATTTAGCAAGTTTTGATGAAATAGTCTCTCATCGTAAATTTTGCAGAATTCAGTCCCATCTTTGAAATCAGCATACCACCCTTGCTAGAATTAATCTTGTGAATTATCACTGCATTCACACTGTTGCAAGTACATCCTTTCTTGGGCAGGAAGACCAAAACTGCACACAATATTTCAGATACATTATGGACCCCGAAGAGGTTAATCCCACAGATTTGTGTTGAAATACCCAAATTAGGAAAGTGTAGACCCATGCTGGGAGGTTGGTAACGGGATAGAATCAAGCGGTGGTGCCTGCAGTGATGGAAGAGCATTCAGCACTAGGCCTCAGCTTAGTAAACATTCACTTAGTTGAGGCTCTGGCATTTGCGGAACCTTGTGGAGGAAGGAGTGAGTACCTAAGCTGGGCCTGGAAGCAAACCGAGATCATTGTCTGAAGAGCGGACCCCTTCCACGCCACACGCAGTACCTTTCAGCTGTTCCCCTCGGGAAAGAGATACAGAAGTATCGGAGCCAGCCCCACCAGGCATGGGCAGTGAGAATGCTGAACGACCAAAGGAACTGCTCGGACTAATCCTCTGAGACTCTCATATTCATGAAATAATTTTTATTTGTATATAGGAAATACTTGTCCCTATTATGTATTGTTTGTCAGTATGTGTGTTATGCCTGGTTGTGCGTCTGTGAGTTTTGCACCGAGGACCGGAGAACTCTATTTCTTCAGTTGTAATTGTGCCATCGGATGACAATAAACTTGACTTGAAGCATTAAGTGAAATGATTGTAAGTTCTGGACCAACCCAAGGTTGGTCTATGCCTTCTGTTCAGTGGAAACAGAAGATCCTGCAGAATTATATGTAGCATTCAATACTTGTATGGGGACAAACTAAAGTAGTGCATTGGCTATGCTGTGGCAGTGAAGGAGTTAACTGTATCTGTTCTGTCAGGGCAGAAGTGACAATAACCAGCTCACTGCATTGCTGCCTGCCTCCCGTGAATGGAAGACCACAAATATGGAAGCCCATAACCTTCGGGTCATGCACATAGAGCCAGAACAGCTTGTTTGACATTTCTGTTTACATATATCCCATCCCTTGCCCAGCAGCCCTCGATCAGACCTTGCCCCGCCATTGGCTACTGGCTAATCCCTTTCACAAATCACAAGAGGGCATCAGCTTCCAGCTTCCAATGAAAGGAGAGCCTGGTTCAGAAGGATTAGATTCTGCAATCAGTGGGTGCTAACAATTTCAAATAGGTTTAACAAGGGATTACCAGCATGGAATTCAAACTCGCTCACTTGCCAAGCTTTCTTATAAATGATGATTGCTCCTCCTCTTCTGGCAATAAAGTAAAAGGTTTGGATTTGACATAGGCCTTGAAGCACCAGTTTCATTCTCATGTTAAAAATTCAATATTTTATTTCTTTTCAGGTGTTAATCTGGAAAAGGCTTGGTGTTTATCTTAATTTCTTCTCATAGAATGGTTCTTTATTAGGACTTAATATTTTCAGTCTTGTTTTTAATGAGGTGTATGTAGGCTCATTAACACAACAATCACCTGCGTGTGGGCGTAGCTTTCTCTTTTAATAGTCCAGGAAGAATTCACTAACACAGCCTGACAGCTGGAACAAAGGAGGGAAAAAACTTTCAGCAATTGGCAAAAAGAATACACGGAGCAGAACATAAATTGACCCCAGGAATTGAAAATCTGTTCACATTGCCTGTCCCTGGGAAAGGAATTCAGTCTGCACCACCCACAGAAAATCCTCCATTTGAGTTCTCAACTCTGCGAGCTTTACCTGAGGTCCGTCAGGGAGAAGCTTTGCCATCTGTGCTAAGATGGTGGGCTATTGTATAGGGAGAGGGGTAAGTAAGGCAGGAATCCTCCTCCAGTTTAATGTCCGAGCTGGGAGCTCGACTGCAAAAGTGCTGGTGGAATTCAGCTTTGATGTTGCTGTTCACTACGACTGTCTGCCAGAAGGATGGTTTGTGCAACGTTGAGGAGCTTCCAGAACGGCATCATTTTGGGTGAGATAATCATGGTCTGGTATGGGGGCACCAATACCCATGAGCAAAAGGTAGCAGACGCAGCCCAGAGCATCACTGGTAAAAGACTCTCCACCATCCAGAACATCTACGGGGAACGCTGCTGTCAGAGAGCAGCAGCAATCATCAAAGACCCAGAGCACCCAGCACATTCTCGGTTCTCACTGCTGCCATCAGGAAAGAGGTATCGGTGCCACAAGACCCGCACCACCAGGCTCAGGAACAGCTGCTACCCCTCCCCCATCAGACTCCTCAACAAAGCTCAATCAAGGACTCATTTAAGGACTTTTTCCTATCTCTGTATTGCACAGTTTGTTTGCATTTCTTTATTTGTTTACATGTTTATGTTGAGTCAGTTTTTTTTTCCGCACTGCCAATAAGTGGTAATTCTGCCTTGCCTCCAGGGGAAAAAAAGAATCTGAAAAGATAAGTGATCTTTTGCAACTCTCAGTCCAGCCTTCTTGGAGTGCCCAAATTCCCAACCAATGTGGGAGTGTGTTCACTGGGCCACAGATATATTGGCGGTCTGAGTTCATGGTCAACCAGAGAAAGCTGGGAAATGTGCCTTTCTCAAGGGGTTTCTATATTTAAAGGATTAAGAGTACTATTAAACATACCAACAAATTATTTTTAAAAATGCTTTCAAAAGGACATTTCACGAATCCCATGTGCTTCAGCTTGCTCCCAATTACCATAGCTTGTGTAAGAATCTGACATCCAGCCAGGAATTAGGAAACACATTCCATCTTTCAAGAGGTGCAGAAACAGCTTGGGGGCAAAAGGTTAGCCTGACTACCTCAAATTCTTTGTAGGCAGATCTTTTTACCCATATAATGTCACATTAGTTTTTAACATATTATAAGCAAATGACGAAGATGACAGATCAAAACATTTAATACTTTTAAATAACAGTAGAGCAATCAACTGGTGCATTAAATGGTATAGACTGTAGAAGGTCCAGTGAAGGAGAGTCAAATTGTTTTGTGGGGTGGAATGGAACAAAGAACCTAGAATGCTTTTAGTCAGTTAATTTACACCAATTGTTCTTGGCTTAGTGACTGGGGACAGGTCTTTGAACCCACCAGCAACAAATAGGATCAATCTTTTGTCATAATACTGGACAAGTCTTCAAAAGGTTTGCTTCCTGAAAAAAAAATGTGGGATTATAATAGCAAATTCAGATTTGCTGAATCATGTAGGAAGTTGGAGCAAAATGAAATCAACTTTCATTGAATTTAGCATTTTTAATCGCATAATGATCCTGACACGTTGGGTCAGTTCGACTGACCCAAAATGTTTTGCCCTTGATTTTGTTTGTACTCAGCTTCTGATGCCTCTCGTGTCGGTGTCCAACAATAGTCGGCCAGCAATGATGAATTCCAGTTGCCCTGATGCTGAGTTTCCATGGTCGCAATTTCCCGGTGAAACCTTTCACCATGTTCGTCAATGACAGCACCAAGATCAGCAGGGAAGAGGCCCAAGTGTGAAAGCAGAAAATGACGTTGCATTTCATGGTTTGAATACTTGAACCATGTGAAAAATGAGAGGAAATGACTAAAATAGGTTATATCTTAAAAAACAGAATGCGAAAGGTTATATTTTTGATCAGCACCCCAAAATCCATAAAATGCACCCAAAAGTGTTCATGAAGCAAAATCTCCATTGTCCAGGGTGTGATGCGCATCGAAAGAACCAAAGACTTGTTGATCCAAACCAAGGGTTTTATTAACTAAAAGACAGTCCAGAGTGACCTGGTCTGGCTAGGAGCAATCCTTTTAGACCTGCCAGTAGGTGTGGCTATGCTCTCAGCCAATCACAGTCATCCTACACTACCATCTGTACATATGTACATATACACATGTACATATACACATGATAGAATCTGTACTATCACACAGGGTAATATATTCATCAATACAGGCTACACAATAAGATGGCAGTGAGCCTTTCCTGTGAACCATGGTCTCCAGGTGTAATAATTCAATAAATGCAACATAGCAGGTCAACACAATTTTTTTCAGGGATTCTCCATTAGCAATTTGAAGAGCACAGAAGGGTCAAAGACCTTGCTGAACTGTCTTACTTGAGCATGTGAAGGAAATAAGGCACGATTAGAGTGCACAAGGAAAGAGGCCTGATGGGATAATGGTGGTTGTGGATCAGGGTGGGATTTAGGGCCTGCTGCCTGGAATCTGTTGGAAGGGGAGCAAATGGAGAGTCAGTGATTTGATCACCATGTGTTGAACCAGGGCAGAACTTGCACAGTAAATGGAAGAGTCCTGGAGAGTGTTGAGGAAGAGAGAGACAGACAGATAACTGGGAGCCCGGGTGCATAGTCCCCTGGAGGTAGCAACTTAGTCAGTCAGGATGTGAAATAAAAGGCATTTGGTATTTTTGCCTTCATTGGATGGGTACTGAGTGAAAAAGTTGGGTGCCCATGATTCAGCTGGACATGGTGTGGGTGAGAACAATACTTTGAATACCATGTGCAGTTCTGATCACTCAGTCATAGGAAGGATAGGAAAAGATGGAAGTGGTGCAGAGGCGATTCATAGGATGGTGCCAGGACAGGAGAGGTGGAGTTGCAGAGAGAGGTTAGATAGGCTGGGTCTTGATTCCTTGGAATGTAGGAGAGTACACAGTTACAAAAAAAAGTCATGATGGTCGAATGTTCACAGTCTTTTCCCCAGAGTAGATGAATCTAGAACAGAGGGATTTGTTTAAGGTGAGGGGGGGGGGGGGGGGGAGAGATTTAACAGGAAGTTGAATAGCAACATTTTCACTCATATGGTGGCCAGAAGAAGCTGTAGAAACGAGTACCATTATGACATTCAAATGGAGAGATTTCAAAGGATATGAACCACATGCAGGCAAATGAGATGAGCCCAGGACACCAACTTAGTCAGCAAGAACAGGTTGAGATGAAGCACCTGTTCCATACTGTCTGACTTTATGAAGGTCTGTAAGCCTTCTGGTGCAAGGAATGGAAGTCAACGTCGTCATCAGACAAGATCATTATCACAGATCGTGTAGTCTGTGACCTAACTTCCACCTACTCTACTGTCCATTGGCCTCACTGAGTAGATCCCGGGCAGAAAGAGGCCAATGAGTGGCAGTCTCCATGACTGGAGTCCCTGTCTATTGCAGACTGTCGTCAAGATAAGTTTTTGCCTCTCTTTCTCTCTGACTGTAAGGGGTGCCAGGCAATTTCTGCTGATGGTGAATCTTTGTCTGACTTACGGTGGAATAAAGGCAATTTACATCTGTTTTATGATAAAAAAATAAAAGAATCTTGAATCTTGATAATAAGGGAGGGGAACTTCACTCAGAACTGAAAAATGTTTCGGCACAGCTGTGCCATAGTATAATTTTAAGGTCTCATTTACAAATAAGAGGATAGTAACTATTTATTTATTGCTGCAGAATAGTCTCACCATGATTTCATTGGTTTAGCAACAAAGAAATGAACATTGTGAAATCCAGAAACAAGTCAATCTGGTCCAGCCTGTTTTATCATTTGCAAACAATGAGCTGCTGTTGGAGGAATTCAGAATCAGAATTTATTGTCATGAACATGTCACAAAACTTGTTGTTTTGTGGCAGCATCACAGGTGCAAATATTGCTATTAAAAATAAAATTTTAAAAATAAATAAATTACTGCAAAAAAGTGAGGTAGTGCCTGTGGTCATTGTCTATTCAGAAATCTGATGGCTGAGGGGAAGAAGCTGTCCTTAAGTCACTTGGTGTTCGTTTTCAGGTTCCTGTACCTCCTTCCTGATGGTAGCAGAGTGAAGAGGGCATGGCCTGGGTGGTGAGGGTCCTTGAGGAGAGAGGCTGCTTTCTTAAGACATGTAGATGTCCTCGGAGAAGTGAAGACTAATGCCCGTGATGGCACTGACTGAGTTTGTAACTCTCTGTAGTCTTTCCCTGTCCTGTGCTTAGCCACCTCCATACCAGACAGTGATGCAACCAGTCAGAATGCTCTCCACGGTACACCTGTAGAAATTTGCAAGAGTCTTTGGTGACATAGCAAATGTCTCCAAACTCCTCACAAAGTATAGTTACTGACAACCCTTCTTCATGGAGGCCCCAGGAAAGATCTTCAGAGATGTTGACTCCCAGGTGTGGTGATACGGCTACCAGCCTACTGCAGGGGGTGATCTCTGTACCTGCAGGAAGACCACCTAAGGGCTGATTCCACCTGGCCGCCTGTCAATCAGCCGACCTGAATATAGACCAGAGCTGGCCCCTCCTGAGCCAATCAGATGGGAGCCACTGAAACATGAACTAGTATTAAGACTTTTACCTGAATAAAGTCTGTTGTCCAGTCTTTCAAATTTTGCGCTTGCTTGCTGTTACCTCAGCACACCACACCAGGAATTTGAAGTTCTTAATCCTTTCTACTGCTTACCCCTGGATGAGTATTAGTTCACATTCTCCTGCTTTCCCCCTCCTGAAATCCACTATCAGTCCTTAGTTTTTCTAACGTTGAGTGCACCACTCAACCAGCTGATCTATCTCACTCCTGATCACTTCCTCATTACTATCAATCATTTGGTCAATGACCATGGTGTCATCAGCAAATTTGTTGATGGCATTTGAATTGTACCCAGCCACACATTTACAGGTGTAGAGCAAGTAGAGCAGTGGGGTAAGCACGCATCCTTGAGGTGCGTCTGTGTTGACTGTCAGTGAGGAGACGACGTTGCTTCCAATTTGTACTGTCTATGGTCTTCCGATGAGGAAGTCAAGGATCCAATCGCAGAGGGAGGTGCAGAGACCCAGATTTTGGAGTTTGTTGACCAGTATTGAGGGTACGATGGTGTTAAAAGCTAAGCTGTAGTCAATAAAGAGTAGCCTGATGCACATGTTGCTGTTGTCTAGGTGATCCAGAGTTGAGTGGAGAGCCAATGAGATTGCATCTGCTGTGGGGCAATTGTTGTGATAGTCAATTGCAGTGGGTCCAGTTCTTTACTTAGGTACAAGTTAATTCAGGTCATGACCGACCAACCTCTCAAAGCATTTCATCACAGAAGATGGGAGTGCTACTGGGTGATGAGACTGCTCTTTCTGGGCACCGGTTTGATTGACACCTTTTTGAAGCAGGTTGGAACCTCCGACATCCATGGGTAGAAATGTTCAGTCAATGTTTTGGGTCAGGGCCCTTTTTCAATAAAGGTTCTAATTGGAAACTGACTATTTTTACCCATGGATGCTGTTTGACCCATTGAGTTTAATGTTTGCTCAAGATTCCAGTGTCTGCTGCCTTTCTGTTTCTGTTTAATCTTTTAAAAAGAAACAATTTAAATTTGAGCAGGTGGAGAGCTCTGATGGAATTTCTCCCTCCTAGTGAGGAACATTTTCTTGAGTTTAAGTATATTTAGCTTTTCTCCAATGAGCTTAAGGTCAACAATAACAAAAAGCAATTAAAATTTTGAAACCAGATTTATCCCATTAATAATGTTGCACTTGATTTTACAATCCAATTACTTCTCGCTTAATAAAATATATTTTGTTATAAACTATAAGGATACATATAAAAATATGGAACATCAAAATATTTTGGAAATAAACGTTAAATTATATTTAGTTTAATTTTATTCTACATTTGTGTTTGTTTACTCCCACTTCATCCTCACCCCTTCCATTTTAAAGCCCCTTTTTAAAAAATCCAGGAAGCCTTATTCAGCAGATTTTATGCAAACACCCTTAAATTTTTCATCTAAATTCTTTGTATGGAATGTTTAAGGAAATGGATGTTTCCTGTACTTCTGGAATCCATTGAAAATGAATCTTTGGCAGATACAATTATTTTGACATTACTTAGCAAATTCTCTTCGGCTTTCATTGGGTAAACAGGGTATCTATGATGTGCTAAGGGTAGTGAACAATAAACTAGATTCCTTGCTTCTAATTAATTTTCATGAAGGGCCACTCCAAGCACGCACGCCTGGTGAATATTAAACCAGGACTGAGAATATTGTAGACGCTCAAAACATACAGGTCGGTTTTCAGAAAATATAACAAAGAAGAATGTGGATTCTTTTCACTGGAGAGAAAAACTTAGGATTTTCAGATTAAAAGGATAAGAGATGTAGGTCAGACAGGGCTTATTTGATTTAGTAGGGGCTGCAAGTGTACCATGGTAAGTACCATATTAAGTACAATTTAATGCTTATTTTATAATGCTTATAATGTCCGTATTTTTTATATTTATTTTAGTATTTTAAAATAAAATATATTTGTATTTTATTAAACTTGAAGCAATGGGATTGTAAAACCAAATACATTATTGATGGGATAAATGGTAAATTCATTTAATGATCAAAATTACTTCACAATCTGGGCCTGACTTGTATTTTGACACGTACCTTTAAGATCTGGCTGTAAAAGATGCACCCTAAAAGTTGCTCATCTTAGTGATAACAAGGGCAAGAACTTGCAAGGAATGATGCAAGAAGTCACCGAAGTTAGTTTCAGCGTGGTGTTAGACCCAACAATTCCATTTGTGAAACTTGCAATTGAATTTCTCCCTTACAGCGACAGGGTGATCTGCAACATGGTTTTAACACCAAAATAAGGCATGGACCAACTTCTCAACCAATGCCTTTTAGATGGGAGGTACAGTAGAAGTCCAAAGATCTGGGTGCCAGGAATCTGGACCACCCTAGAATCCAGATTTGAAAACTCTAAATTTAACAGATGTCTGCATGTGTAAACGCCACAGATGCAGTGGCCAACAAACAACCAGACTTAATACACATAACACAAAGAAATTCATTTGTACACTGTATTTTCCTTTTACAATGTTCATTTTTAAACATAATTGCAAGCATGACACACTTTTTTTATAGTGAAAAACATTGTTTATATTTTTGTCATGTTGACTTTATTTTTCTTTAAAACTGCTGGTTTTGATAAGTGAAGCCTGCTTTATTTCCCAATGAATAATCTATCAAAATTTACCTGTTCATCTTCTCTTAAATTTGAATTTTGAAAGTACTGTCCGACAATCTGGAAAAACTAAAAGTCTGGACTGACCCAATCCCCGAGCAGTCTGGATTTTAGGATTTCTATCTATATCATTTAAGAAATTCTCTAATTCTCCATTACAAAATGAAAACGCCAGCCTATGAATCTACACAGTTTACAATACTCTGAAGCCTGAAACAGGTAGTAAGGTGTAGGTTACTTCTGGCCAGGTTGTGGTTTGAATATTTCGCAGGGAGGAGGCATTCTTTTGTGGGGTGTGGCCACTGCTGGAGAGTCCCATGTTTATTGCCTATTCCTGATTGCTCTTGAATTGCTAAAGTCCAAGTGTCAAATTTAGACCCAACGATGATGAAGGATCTGCAATGTATTTCCAATTCTGGGTGGAGTTTCATTGAGGGGAAATTGCAGGTGAAACTCTTTCCAAAAGACAAGAGTCTAGAAGTGCTGAGTAAAACTGGTTTTTTTAAAATTTCAAACTAAAGTACGTGTGGAACAAACTACTAACAAATGGCGTGAGCGCTGCCATTGAACGAATTGAAAGAAAAACTTGAGTAGTTACAGATGGACATATTCACAAATAACTTTCAACATGACTTAACTGGCAATTTTATTTAAGAGATTGAACCTTTTGGAATGCAATTATTTAGCAGAAATCTACATTGGTTTTTCAGTAAATTTCTGTTAGGTTCCTTGGAATTCAGGAGATTGTGAAGATCTTGGATTAGGAAGTTAATTTTTTAAATTTAGGCCAACCCCTTTCAGCCCACAAGCCCGTGCCATCCATTTAATCTCCATTAACCTGCAACGTTTCGAACAGTGGGAGGAAACCCACGCAGACACAGGGAGAACGTACAAACCTTTTGTTCCCCTGTCCCGATCGCTGGTGCTGTGACCGCATTGCCCTAATCACTAAGCTAACCGTGCCACTCTCAACCATTCCTTCAAAATCCTCTGATGAGATACCCCAAGTTGTAAATTGGATTCATTAGCCATCTATTTTGCAAACATCACTCATACATACAAGTGATTTTGCTCACCTTAGGATCTATCAGAAATTGTTTTCTCAGTGAAATTACACTCAGGGAAGTACTCTTGCACAAAATTCTTCTGAGAGTGTTGGATATTTTCAGGTATCATGCAATGAGCCAAGAAGTTATGTACCACACATTTCGAACATTGCCAGCATAAATTGTAGCTTTTGGTTACAATGAACACCTGCAAAATTCCCAAGGGCAAAATGTCCTGCTATTAGCAATGTGATGTCAATTAATTTTTTTGCTGTTGCACACTGATGTCTGAACACATGAGCTACCAGCCTCAGTTTTCAACCATCAGGACAGTAGGAAATACAGCAGTCATACTCCCTGCAACATTCACATCCTCCTGTGAATCACGTTAAAGCAGTGTATGGTGAACACCAGACACATAATTAGTCCACTCCTTCCAGGGACATGCGACCACTCATGGCATTGGGTTTATTTGAGTAGCCCACTTGGAAACTTTTTCTTTCCGAGGGTTTTCTGTTACCCCAGGACTGCCTATTGTGTAGCTGTTCTGTGGTTGCCAATGGGAAAAGTCCTTTAAGGCCATTCATGAAAGTGGCAAGGACCTTCTCAAGCATCTTCTGGTCAGAACTGCACAAGTCCTATTTTCAAAACATCCAAGAGCTGGAGGAACTCAGCAGGACTCGCATCGTTCATAGGAGGTTCTTGTGGACCATGGGCTGACCTTTTGAACTGTGGACTGTCATCATAAAGGATGGAAGTCTGCTGGTATCTCTGTGTGACTTGTGGTGCAGTTGGGTCGAGCTATGCAGGCCGAGAGAGAATGGAACGTTCAGAGCAGAACTGCAGTAGTCGGAGTGGTGGAGACTCACTGGAGAGCTGTGTGAAGGGGCATATGTCTCATGAAGGGTTAAAAACCACAATTTGAGAACCGAGGGAAGTCATCTAAGGAAGCCTTGAAAAAGGATTTGTAAACTTACGACAACTCAACATCAGTCATTTCTCTGTCCAACGTTCAATATGGCGTCCTTCTGTTATTCAGTTGGGGGAAACTGAATTTGAACGTTGAGCTTTGGGATTGAAATCTGTGGACTATGTTTTCAGACTGACTTACTTGACTGACTGACTTGGAGTTTTTTTCTTCTTTGAATATTGGGCACAGACTGTAATGGTCTGGGTTTTTGTTTTAAACAGACATACTGTTTATAAAGATATGATATCTGTGTATTTGTTATAGTTACTTTAGTGGAGTTAATTGGGTTAAGACATTATATAGTTAAGTCATTAATAAATTTAACCCTTTTGAATTGCATCTGCTGTTGATGTTGGTTGGAGGTATAACAAGGTAAAGATACATAACTGAAATTTTGGGCCTGAGCCCTTCTTCAAGGATTTTTTTTCTACAATCACAGCCTCTGTTTTCTTCCTGTGTGCAAACCCTTCCGGTGCTCTCAAAAATAAAATATTTTTGCCCAATTTCACTAATTTTTGGCAGGCATCTGACTGGACATTAGTTGGATGCACAGCACATGTTTACCCAACCAGAGGTGGTGAATTCCATTTTCTAAGCATCTGTACTAGAGGTGATCTAAGGGGGGGGGGGGGGGGGATATGCTGAATCAAAATAGCATTTTCTCATAACTCCCTTAAACTGGAGGCAAAAATGCCCAAATAATTATCTCAGATTATTGAAAAGAGCATAAATCCTGTTTGTAAAAATACAATGCATGGATAAACTCAGCAGATCAAACAATGCACTTTATGTAGCAAAGATAAAGACACGTTATCAACATTTTGGGTTTGAGCCCTTCATCAAGGTATGAAAAAATGTCAGCAGGGGTCTGCAGAATGGTTTGGAGGGAAGGGCAGGGGAAGGAGCACGTCCCAAAGGCCATAGTTAGCCCTCGATGAGATTTTGCCATTTTTTTTAGTATCCCTCCCTCCCTTATCCACCCATTACCTCCTGCCTTTGGGACTGTGCCCCTCCCCCCTCACCATTTTGTTCAGACACCTGCCTACGTTTTGTCTATACTTTTATCGTTGTTACATCAAGGACCCTGTTTGACCTGCTGAGTTTATCCATTTTTACTTCATAGTGCCTACAGACTTTAGCTTTTTACTTCCATAAACTGAGAAAGTTTGTGTGAGTGAGTGAGAGAGAGAGAGAAAGAGAGAGAGACTGATATTCGAAATGTAAGCACAACATATCAGGCAAATCACAAGTGGTCAATTAGCTCTCATAGCTACAGATTTGCTGGCCCCTAGTGACTGAATGATCTAATTACACAATTTAGTGTTAAACCAGCCAGATAACCATTGCGCTCAAACTGACAACAAATCTTACAAAATGTGTTCCTACTAAACCTTAATGGTTAAATCCAAATAGAAATATTCCAAAGAGAATCTACAGGTTGCTCTTTATGTAATCAACATTTCTCACATTTCATATAATTGGGCAATTCAAATACCATCATATTCCTTTATAAGCTAAAACACAGATTTCCCGCAAAACTTTGGCAAGCAAAAGATTACATGTAGTCACTAGGCTTGTGGGAGGAATGAGAGGGATGTTTGTGCAGGGATATTTCATTTCTTATACATTTACACTAATGAAAAATTCATTTGAATTATTCCAGAGCTGTTTTGATTTAATATTCATTTATTTCAGTGGATGAATTTGGATTACTTTAGACTTTGCATAATGAAGATTATATAACTAATCTATAATAATCTCATAATATTTTAGTTTTTTTAAAATTTATTCATTTTCAGAATCAGATGTGACTAACAAGTGGCTCTGGGAAAGTGGTTATAATCTGCTTTTTTTTTAAAATCCTGTGATCCTGCTGGTGAAGATACGGTTTGGTAGGGAGTTCCAGTATTTAGACTACAATAATAAATGTTGGGTGATACATTATAGATAGAATAAAGAGTGCAAGCCTACATGGACATTGTTTTCCTCTGTAGTAAGGCAGACAAATTTGCCATTGACAGAAATTGCGAATCACCTCTTACAGTCAGTGAAAAAGAAGCAAAAGTGTCCCCACTCAGAGTCACTGAGTGTCTGTGGATTTGCCTCTAGCACTTCTGCAGTCGCACAGAATCCCACCCAAACCATCAGCAGCCTGAGCTCCAGATCTAAACCTCCAACATGATCTGGAGCTCTTCAGTGCCCTCGGCACCCCCTCACATCCAGCTCCGATACCTGGTACCCCTTTGGCTAGTGTCCAGCAGCTCATAGCCTGTCTGGGTCCCTTCTCTGGAATCACCAGTCTGTGTGTTTTTTCCAACCGCAGAACCCCTCACTGGTCCGCCACAATGGTCACTGTCCAGTGGGTCATCTCCTCGGATTCTCCTTCTCAAGTATGGAGTGGTCTCCCGTGTTCCGGTGCCCTCCGCCAGTCCTCTGCTTCTCCAGAGTCTGCAACCCTTCGTGGCTGCAGCCGATCATAAGCACCACCATCTTGGATGCAGACCCCGCAGTGGCGAGATTTTTAAATAAGACCACTGTCAGCTCCATTCGCAGGCCATTGAAAGCCCATAGAAAGGTGATGGCAGTCAGACTGGGTGGTTGGACCCCATAGGAGCACTGGGTCTCTCAGCACTGCCGTGACAGCAGCTCTGGCAGTGCCACCACCTTCTTATTTAGGTAGACCAATTAATAAGTTCTCAGATGACACAGAAATTGTCAAAATTGTGGATTGTGTGGAAGGTTATTAAAGGATTCAGACCATTGGATGTATGGCAGGGGTAGTTTAATCCAGACACATGTAAAGTGAAAAGTGAGTGGAAAATTTATAGTGAACGGCAGGACCCTTTGGAGGGATCGCAGAAAGTGGCAACACAAGTAAATAAGGTGGGAAAGAAGGCATACAGCTTACTTGCCTTTATCGGTGGGATGGTTGAGTATAAAAATCAGAAAGCCATATTGCATAAGACTTTGGTTATGTCTCATAGGTGATATTCTATGAAGTTCTGGTCATTGCATTACAGGGAGGATGTGAAGAGCTTCACCAGGAGTTGCCTGAATTATTGGTATTAGTTATAAGGAGAGGTTGGACAAACTTGGAATGTTTTCTCTGGTGTGTCGAAGGCGGAAGGGCAACCTGATGGAATTTTATAAAATGGAGAGAAGCTTAGATAGGCTAGAGAGAGTGTTTTCTCCCCCAGTCTGGAAATGCTGGAGGGCTTATATTTTTTTGTTTAAGGTGAGGTGGGGAAATGTAAACTAGATTTACAAGGCAAGTTATTTTACACAGAGAGTGGTAGAGGCCTGGAATGCATGGCCAGACAAGGTGGTGGAAGCAGAAACTGCAATGACATTTAAGAAGTTATTAGACAGGCACATAGACCGTCAGGGAATGGAGGGATATAGATCATGCAAAGGTAGATGTGCAGTTTGATTTGGCCTCACAATGGAGGTTAGAGGGCCTGTTAGAAGATCTATGTTCAAAGTTAAGTTACAGATCAATTTAAACTGCAAATGACCACTCCAAATATGGTCCTAGTCCAGGCTGGTTCTGATCAGCTGGAACAAGTGATAGTTAACATCCCTCTTCTCTTTGGCTTGGCTTCGCGGACGAAGATCTATGGAGGGGTATGTCCATGTCTGCTGCAGGCTCGTTGGTGACTGACAAGTCCGATGCGGGACAGGCAGGCACGGTTAACATCCACTGTACTGTTAAAGCTATGACCCAGAAGATGGTGACTGGTAAATTCCACAGTCTCATGCAAGGCATTTTATTTTGTTCATCAGGGTTGAACAGCTGAAAGTTGGAACAATGTGCTCGGCTCCAGGCATTGATCTAGCACACGCGGGCTGATCATGAGGAGGCCGAGATGTCTGGAGCCCCATCCCACCTAAGGGTCGCACAGAGTGAGGAGGGACAGATCTTTTTCCTCCGATCTTTCCCACCCTACTGTTTGATCATTGCTGACCACACTCCAAAGAGCATTCATCATGGAAGTCAAGGAGTGGGCTAAAACAACAGAACGCAGAGAAGAACAAGATGGGATAATGTGTCACTTTTGGTATTGAGGATCTACTTGCTGACCACACTCCAAAGAGTATTCATCATGGAAGTCAAGGAGTGGGCTAAAACAACAGAACGCAGAGAAGAACAAGATGGGATAATGTGTCACTTTTGGTATTGAGGATCTACTTGCTGACCCTGACCATTGTAGATGCTACTGGTAAGTCAGAAGTCAATGGAAAGTATTTTAAAAGCAAGCAATGAGAAGGGAGCTCAGGATAACATTTATGCAAGTACTTCAGAAGTTATAACTTTTACAATCTGTTAAATGTCAGCTAATTCAAAGTTCCATTCCTGATGTTATCCAAATTCTGCTTAAAACAGACTAACACACTTCTTCCAAATGATATGGTTAAAATTCAAATTATGGAAATAAATTGCAAGTTACATTTCACCTATTTGCATCAATTTGTAATATTCAGTTATATAATCGGATGTGTTTATTGTTCACTTTCAGATCAACAGACTACCCTGGTTAAAAATGTCTGATTTACGAACAGCTCGTACTTCTGAACTGACAAGCCAGCCGGAAGTAGAATGATGTCAACTTCCGGATTGAGCATGGTTGAGTCAGCGTCGCAAGCGAGGATGCTACACGATACCCTCCTCAGATTAAAGTCAGCTAAAAACGAACAGATGCTTCTTTGCAGTTTATTCCACCTCCAAGTTTCACATGGCAAAAATTCTAATACACCAACACTATATTTGTACTGTAACAAATCTACTAGGGGATTTAAGGCCATTTATGACGAGAAAAACTTCTGTCTGCGTGTGGCTTCATCTCTGACTGCGAGAGCACTTGTTTTTTGTATTTGGAAGGATACTTTGGTTTCACATCTTTATTCTTTGCATGTCTGGGGATTGAGGAACGGTGTAAAATTGCAGACTTTTGCATGCCATTTTCCACTATACAAGTGGGAAGATACTTGTAAAACATAAAGAAATAATAACTGCAATCACATGTTTATGCATTGTTGAATGTCTATTATTTCCAGTCTTCTGGCAGCAGCTTGAAATGCCCTAATGCAAAATGCTTCTTTCAGTCACTCTAATGGCCATCTGTATATGGCAAAACAACTCCAGCACTGTTTCTTGGAAAGAGGGCACATGTCTAAAATAGCCCCAACAAACCGATATGGGAGTTCTAGTGCATGAGGGCCAATGGTCCCAGTTGTAACTTGTTGTGCTTGACTGACTTGTGCTGTTCCTCCCCTTCTCCCTCTGAAAAACAGACATCTCGGAGCTAGATAGGTCAGTCGGCGGATGCCGGGTCGTGTGCCATACACAAACGTGCTGGAGAAACTCAGCTGGTCACACAGTCCTTGACAGACGACTCAGGGTCGAAACGTTGGTTACTCTTTGCTTGCTATGGGCACTGCACGACTTGCTGAGATCTTGGAGCTCTCAGATTGGAGGACACAATGGCAACTTTGCGCAAGAAAGCATGGGTTGTCATTCTGAACTACAGGCAGTCCCGGGCTTCTGTTACCTCAGTCTGTCTTTAACTCGAATTTATATTTAAGTCAAAACAAGTATATACAGTCCTTATTTAGCGTCAATTAGTCAAATGTTTAGTATATAGCATATAGAGTATTTTTTAACCTTTCTATGCATGTAAATACACTTCCAAATACACTACATCTTAATGTAAATGACTTCTGATTAGATCCATGTAGCCTCTCTACCTCATATATGCTATCACCCAACAAATCACAAAATATTTCACTTAGTTTATTTAGTTCAAAACAAATTTGTTTACTCTTCACACAGCTAAAAAGCAAGTTTATCCACAAACAGAAGTCAGTGATATGCTGAATGGTAAAAACATTATTGTTTGGACAACCCCATAAGCAGACAGTATCGATAGAGCAATTTTTAGGCAGTAAATTTTCACTTAGCATTTTACCGGAGTACCCCAACCAACCAATTTTCCCTTGCAACCGTGTCTGCCTGTCCCGCATCGGACTTGTCAGCCACAAACGAGCCTGCAGCTGACGTGGACATTTACCCCCTCCATAGATCTTCGTCCGCGAAGCCAAGCCAAAGAAGAAATTGTTCAAAATTTGACACTGCCTAAATTATCAAAAAGTCGGTCAAATGGGGAATTTTAAAAAAATATCTTCACATATTATGGGTAGGGAAAGGACGAGTTGAAGGGAATTCCAGAGCTTGGCAGCTGAAGAGTTGATGATTATGGGCAGAACTGGAGGACACAGTTAATTCTGAGGATGGTAGAAAATTACAGTTACCTGGGGAGGGGAGAAGAAAGGAAAGAATTTGCAAAATAAAGAATGAAGATTTTAAAAATCAAACCTTTGTTTAAGCAGCAGGCTGCCACCGGTCGTAACAAGTTATGATGAATGTGACTTGGATGTATTGTACACAAGGGAAAGGTGAGAACTTTAAATGTCATTCTTCATTAAAGGGAACAGCAACACACAAACATATTCCAGCAGTATGCACAGAAAATGTTAACATATGTCCAACCTCAATTCCAACAGAATCTACTTTGTAACATATGACCATAATTACCAGGGGCATTGTCTGAATTGTGAAGACTGCCAGTTCCAGTGGAGGCACTGCAATAATCTCCAGGGGCAGAGTCTTCATTGTGAAAAATGACAGCTCCAGGATGCTGACAACACCACAACTATCAAGAGAAGCTTGCCGCTTGGCTTTTACAGTTGTAATGGAAAATAGGATGACAAAAATGAAACAAAGCTTGTCAAAAATGTTTCGTTTTCTTGCATAATTGTACTCACAGTTCCCCTGTTCTACAATATATTTCAAAATAAACACCAATTGATTAACAAACCAACCTTATGCAAAGTATCATATATTACACGCAATAAATTCTTTCTGCTTGAGTGTCAATACGTTCAATTAATGGCATAATCTAGCTCGAACTCAGCTGATCTGAAGAATGTATTTGGCATGCTTGGGGCCCATCCATTCTTAAATAATTCTGATGGTGCGTTAATTCATTTGCAGTTTCTTTACTACAAGTAGTTTTATTTTTTAAAGATGCATTCTGAGAAGGAATTATGAATTTCCATTTGGTAAAATTACTTTTGATAGCAGCAACGTAGAAGTCACTGAGAGAAAGTAATATTTCTGAATGGTTCGCAAGGATCAATTGAAGAGTCTGACAATCCACAGACCTTCAGCCCAAGAGTCCGCGCTGAAACTAATGTCCAAATCAGACTAAAATTTTGCTACTTGCACCTGATGGCTATCCCTCCATCCCATCATGTTCATGTGTCAGTTGAGAAGCCTCTTAAACACTTCTATAGTTTGTTTCCATCACCAATCGTGACATCCCATTCCAGGCAATTACCCCCTTCTCTTTGCAAAATATTTGTCTTGCACACTACCCTTAAGCTTCCATCCTCCTCACTTTAAATGTACATCCTCTATGGTGTGACATTTCTGCCCCTGGGAAAAGATTCTGACTGTCCACCTTATCAATGATTTTCTGCACCTCTGTCAGGTTCCCCTCAGCCCACTATGCGCAGGAGAAAACAACCCAAAGTTTGTCCAATCTTTCCCCACATCTCATACTTCCTATACCAGGCAACAATCCTGGGAAACCTTTTCAGTGTCCATTCAAAAGCCTCCCCATCCTTCCTGCATTAGGATGACCAGAATTCTAACTATCCCAAGTGCGGCCTCACCAAAGTTTTATCTAGCTGTAACAGGACTTCCTTACTTCTATACCCAATGTTCCACCCAATAAAGCCAAGCATATCCTACTTCTCCTTTATCACCCATGGACAATTTTAATGAGTTGTGGACTTGGAGCCTCTTCATATCAATACTTTTCAGAGTCCTTCCATTAATTGTATATATATTCCCTTTATATTTGACCTCTCACACCAAACTTCATCTGCCATTTTTCGACCCACATCTGGGCTATATTGTGCTGTATTCTTTGATAACCCTCTGCACTGGCCACAACTCCACCAAGCTTTGAATAATCTGAAAACTTGCCTTCATTTCCACCTATTTTTTTAAATCCAAATCATTTATGTACAGTGCCCTCCTTAATACTTGGGACAAAGGTGCATATTTTTCCTTTATTTTCCCCTATGTTCCACAGTTTTAAATTTATTATCAAATAATTCACATGATGAAAGATTTTATTCACGGTTAATTCTATACATCTTGGCATGACCCATTAGAAATTACAACACTTTTTATACATAATTCCCCTATTTCAGGCACCATAATGTTTGGGACATTTGGCTTCACAGGTACTTGTAAGTACTAGGGTACATTTACTTGCTTCATTAGTGCAGGTTGAAGAGAGCTAGGACCTGTTTCTAAGCTTTTGATCACCTTTGGAATCAGTAATTGCCATTTTTCAACACGAGGACCAGAGGTGTGCCCCAATGAAAGACAAAGAAGCCATTATGAGACTTAAAAGCAAGAATAAAACAGTAAGAGACCGCCCAAACCTTAGGATTGCCTGTGGTGAAACCACTATTGTACATATTTACCATATGTAAATGTCATGACCTTTCCTGGTTGACCCTGCTCTCACAGGTCTGGTCATGTCTCCTCCCCCTTTCTTCCCCATAGAGGCTGTCATGCCACAAACTTGGCCCCAGTTGGAGTTTGGGTCAGTGAGCGACCAACATGCCATCTCTTATTAACAAAAGCATTCAGTCTCAACATCTTCAGTCTTTGTGTAATGGATCATGCTTCATTACCAAGAAAAGCCAGTTCAGTGTAACCTTTTACATAGGGACCCAGGATCCATGTGCAAAAGGAGGTGGGACCTGCAGCAATTAACAATTGTTTTTACAACCATCTTCAAAATTAAATCAAAATATAGTAAAACATCTGGTATCCAGCACCTATGGGGATTGGTAGATGTCGGATAAGGGTATTTTCTGGTTGCTTGAGACTTACTTTTACAATGCTATTGAGTTGGGAAGAATATCAGGTTCGGTGGATTCACAGAGAGACAAGACACAAGAGTTACAATCACATGTAACTTTCATTAACACACGAGAAACAAACGCGAGAATGTTAAATGGTACACAATTACCAATTCATGTAAGTGACGATACAGACATTCACCTCGGGCATCAGTTCGACCCCGATCACGCACTATAAACAGAGATTCTCACACACGGTCCCGGTTCCCTGAACAAAGTGGGTGAGGCTCTACTGCAAGTATTGCAATACTACAGCTCAACTTCAGTGTAATGCAAACCTTACTCGCAACCCTTCCAGCAACATCCACAGTAGTGACCTGGCATGGAGAGGTGTCTGGGGCTTGGACCATTAGGCAGAGAGAGCAAACATGCTCTGCACTGGTGCTAAGTACAGTGCTAATCTGTGCTGCTAGCCAGTGATGACCCTTGGCAATTTAAATTAGCCAATGGCAAGGAGTTCAACCTTGATTGACACGTGATATGACTTCTGAACAAGTTCTAGATAGGGTGGCCACGTGATCATCTGCAATACACACATTCCAGGCAGGCAGAGAGGCCACATTTCCTCCACACACAATCTTCTTTCTTTGGCTTGGCTTCGTTGTCGAAGATTTATGGAGGGGTAATGTCCACGTCAGCTGCAGGCTCGTTTGTGGCTGACAAGTCCGATGTGGGACAGGCAGACACGGTTGCAGCGGTAAATTGGTGGGTTGGGGTTGGGAGTTGGGTTTTTCCTCCTTTGTCTTTTGTCAATGAGGTGGGCTCTGCGGTATTCTTTGCCGAACTGTGAGGCGTCAAGATGCACAGTTTGAGGCGATATCAGCCCACTGGCGGTGGTCAATGTGGCAGGCACCAAGAGATTTCTTTAGGCAGTCCTTGTACCTCTTCACCACACACAATAAATGCTTAATAATACACCAGCAGTTAAGAATAACATTTTAAAAGACAAAAATACTAGACTGTACTTACACTGAACAAACTTCATTTGCATGAATATATAAACCTCAAAGCTTTTCACTTTATTTTCAGTCAAATTCTTTACAAACATTCAACTGTCGCTGTTCCTCCCCATTCAGGGAGCCACCCCAAAAACGAATGATAAGTTGATAGATCATTAACCCTCTCTCCCCCAAGTTTACAGATAAAGCCTCTGTCCGGGGTGACTCTCACTAAGCAGGGATAAGGAGACGCTTTAAGTATCATCCCAACAGCATCAACCAGCTCTTCAACTTGGGCGACACCATTGCTGTTTCACTCAACTTTATACAAACAGCTGCCACGAGCAAAACACAACCAAGGCACTCCATTGGCTGAATATTTGCTCCCATCTGCACCAAAATTTTATGTTAGAAGTAAAATTTCTCTGAAGGACAATTTAAAACACCTATTATTTGATTCTTATTTAAATAAAATTTTTAAATGTATTTTCCTTTTTTTTTTGCCAGTTGCTTGAGGCCTCTGGTTGCTTGAATTCTGGGTACCTCTATATTACAGAATATCTTTGGCTTGGCTTCGCGGACGAAGATTTATGGAGGGGGTAAAAAAGTCCACGTCAGCTGCAGGCTCGTTTGTGGCTGACCAGTCCGATGCGGGACAGGCAGACACGATTGCAGCGGTTGCAAGGGAAAATTGGTTGGTTGGGGTTGGGTGTTGGGTTTTTCCTCCTTTGCCTTTTGTCAGTGAGGTGGGCTCTGCGGTCTTCTTCAAAGGAGGCTGCTGCCCGCCAAACTGTGAGGCGCCAAGATGCACGGTTTGAGGCGTTATCAGCCCACTGGCGGTGGTCAATGTGGCAGGCACCAAGAGATTTCTTTAGGCAGTCCTTGTACCTTTTCTTTGGTGCACCTCTGTCACGGTGGCCAGTGGAGAGCTCGCCATATAATACGATCTTGGGAAGGCGATGGTCCTCCATTCTGGAGACATGACCCATCCAGCGCAGCTGGATCTTCAGCAGCGTGGACTCGATGCTGTCGACCTCTGCCATCTCGAGTACTTCGACGTTAGGGATGTAAGCGCTCCAATGGATGTTGAGGATGGAGCGGAGACAACGCTGGTGGAAGCGTTCTAGGAGCCGTAGGTGGTGCCGGTAGAGGACCCATGATTCGGAGCCGAACAGGAGTGTGGGTATGACAACGGCTCTGTATACGCTTATCTTTGTGAGGTTTTTCAGTTGGTTGTTTTTCCAGACTCTTTTGTGTAGTCTTCCAAAGGCGCTATTTGCCTTGGCGAGTCTGTTGTCTATCTCATTGTCGATCCTTGCATCTGATATAGAAACAGGGTAAAGGCATTCACATTCTCAGCATATCCAGCCATAGCTGATCTGCATCTGTCTGCTCCATGTAATCTTGAAGAAGATTGCTTAACAGGGGACCATCTATTTTGTTTAAAAATTCACTTAGCTGCAACGGCTTTTCAGGACAATTCCAGATTTCCACTGCAATTCAGACTGACTGAGCAAGTATTCCCTTTGGAATACTTGATGCCAGGCATCAATTGAGGGAGGTTCTTGATCTCCAAAGTGTTGCAATGACATCAGCCTGGCTGACCAGCCTATCACATTAAAGAATTCTCATCGACATTGAAGGAAGAAAAAACATTTAAATAAACAATTCTTGGAAACTCAGTGGGTAAACTAGATTTTGTGGAAAGAGAAACAGAATTAATGTTTCACTTACATATGATCATAATTGGGAGAGAGCAGAAGAATAGATTCGGATCTGCTGCTCACAGACACCCCGAGAAACAGCGGCTCTCCAGCCTATGGTGTACGCTCAGAAAACGCGCAGTACCAAGGACATAAAGATCACATAAACAATCAAAGTATATATAAATATTTGGGATGATTGTCGAGGTTGCAGGAAACTGTTGATCAGTCTCACAACTAGTAAGTCCTAATTTTAATGCTCCTGTACTGTTGTGATGCTCGTGGGTTGACAAGCTGTGTGCTGGATGGAGCCCTCTTTTGACAGCACTCTAAATAAATGCCATCTATAGAGGAAAGGGAGACACCAGTGATCCTCTCTGCTGTTTTAATGATTCTCTGGATAGACTTCCCGTCTGATGCCTTGCCGCATCCATACCGCACAGCTGGACAGGACACTTTCAATGGTGCTCCTTGTGGCATGATCGCTTCTGGAAGGACCTCTTGCCACCGGGAGGTGGGCATCCCTTTTGACTTGAGGGCCAAAAGGACTGCCTTCCAGATCATGCCATTCTCCCTCTCCACCTGCCTGTTCCCACGGGGCTTGTAGCTGGTGGTTCTACTCGTGGCTATGCCCTCGGAAAGGAAGTATTGTCGCAACTCCTCACTCGTGAATGAGGATCCCTGATCACTGTGAATGGAACTGGGGTATCCGAACCGGGTGAAGATGGTGCAGTGTGCTTTAATGACCGTGGATGTGGTCATGTCGGGGCAGGGGATGACGAATGGGAAACGTGAGTACTAATCCATGATATTCAGGAAATAGATGTTCTGACTCATGGACAGGAAGGGGCCCCTTGAAGTCTATTCTGAGACATTCGAAGGGGCAATAACAGGCTAAAGTGAGGGAAAATCAGCCAGTGACATATAACAAGCATTGTACTCAGATGCCCAGAATCAAATATAGAAAATACAAAGGACAACCATAACTGAATTCTTATAAAGTTTGAGATCAATGTCCATAAATGGATCCAATTTGCATTCCCCAGTTCCCCACCTGCTGCAGCTTCTCCTCCCAATAACTGTCTGTATAGCTCAGGTCCAAATGGCAAAGATATGTACATGAAAATGCAGAGGAGCTAGTGGAGTTGTTCAAGTGAATCGGTACGGACTTGAAGGGCCGACATGGCCTGTTTCCGTGCTGTAAACGGTTATATGATTATATGATCTGCCATTTCCATTTACGATCTTTTTTAAGGGATAAGTTGGGACCGTCATTGACCCGACCAATGTGCATAGAGGTTCTAATTCGAAAGGAGAATGCAACTAAATTTATTTCTACTATGTAATTCCTGCTCCAAGATAAAGCCCAAAAATTGGGTTACATAGGAGAGATGGGAATCGTGTATGGGCATTCTAATTAATCAATAATTAATCAATAATGCTGGTCAAATTTATGCTTAGATAGAATGACAGCTCTTATCAATTCAAGATCTAGAATGATACATTTCAATTTTTTAAACATCATCTACGTCTCACACCTCAAAAGTTACATCAGTATAAATCGGAAATCTCAGATCTGTGTTTTAGGTGTGGTACTTTTATACATTCTACCTGGTTATGCATGAAATTAAGACCTTCTTGGATAAATTTGGGGGAAATATTAACAAAAAATTATGGGGGCGGACTTCCCTCTTGAGCCACAATTTTTCCTTTTGGCTAATTTGGCCATCACGAATGTTAACTTCCCCAAAAGTAAATACAAATTTATTAAAATTGCTTTGATAATAACCAGAACATGTCTAGCAGTAACATGGAAATCCGATTCCCTCTTACATATTAATCGTTGGAGCATAAAAATGCAAAGTTGTATACCCCTGGAGAAAATTACTTATAATCTTTTGAATTAATATAACATGCTCATCGATTTTGTATCCTTATTTGCATTATTTAAATGCCTGGTGAGTTTAGTCTATTTATTAGTCTATTTATTATTTTTAATTTTTATCCCTTATTAGTAATTTAATATTTTTATTTCTTTTTTGATGGTATTAAATGTTGATGCCAGAACTTTCCCCTTTTTCCTCTTCTCCCTCTCTGTCCACTGTTTCATTTGCTTTCCCTTCAAGTACGAACGGGTTAATTCTAGGTTCAATGTGCATTTTAAAGATATAATTTTTATATATTTGTATATACATTCATTGAGTCCTTCTTTTTGTGTATATATTCTTTTCTTAAAAATTAAATATAATAAAAAATAAGTATGATCAGAAAGGGAAACAGAAAGAAACAGGTTTTTAACACTCAGAAACTAGAAAAGAAAGGATTTGTGATGGAGTGAGGATGTGACAAAAGATATGATGGTGCCATTAAAGGATTTTGAACCCGGATGCAAGGAGGTGCCAAGGGCGGGAGGAGGTCACGAGGGACCTCAGGTGCAGAAGGTTTCCAGATCGGATCGGAGGTTTGTATCCGGAGCTCGGGTGGCCGATGGTTTGGACTGACGTCTGTGCGGCTGCAGAGGTGAATCCACAGACATTCAGTGACTCTTTTGGTTCTCTCTCTCTCTATCTCTGACTGTAAGGTGGGGGGGGGGGGCAATTTCGGTTGATGTTGAATCTTTGCCTGATAGTAGACTAAATGCAATTTTGTGTAATATTACGTGTTTTATCACATGAAAATAAAAGAATCTTGACTGGATATGGGTATAGAGGAGGTGTAAAGGGGAGTTGCAAAATCATTCTCTTAAACCGTTCACCTTTTAAGGCTGCAACATGTCTAAAATGAAGATGAGGTGATTTTGTTTTAGGATTATGTTGACTGCTCTTGGGGAGCTTATGTTCATCTTTATTGAAAAATACAGTTGTAACTACAAGAAATATTACATGAATGCTTAATTTGTTTTAGCCTTTACTCTCCATGAAGAGGAGAGTAGAGAGATTAGAAATGGTCATTAAAAGAAAATAATAGCTGAAGTTTTGGTCACACTAATGGGGATGTTCAGCAAAGCTGTCATCCAATTTACCTGGGAGATTACAGGATTTTTAAAAAAAGGCAGGAGTTGTTCGGGAAGATGCCGTAAAGATGAGGAAATACTGGTGATAACTAGGGGTGGAATGAGAAATAAGCACCCCCGTGGTAACCGTATAATGTGGACTGCAGGATGGAAGGTGGAGGAACCAAGGGAACCTCACAGTATTTTCAAGGGAGAAAGGAAAGGCTGAGAATAGAGATGGTTAAGGACCATAATCACACATAGTGGAGTGGAATCTTCCACTGAGGAAGGACAGATCTGGAAAGTTGCATTCTCAGAACAGGTGTAACAAAGGTGAAGGAAGTGGAATTTGTAATCCCTTAGTCTACACATACACAGATAAAGATAGTTATCAGGAAGTTACTTTCTGAGTTCAGTTCAGAGAAGAAACTATTAAGTGATGACAAAGAAGAGATATTATGAAATATTATAAATTTCCTGGAAAAACAATGAAAATAAACTAAATGGTGAATTCTTATAAACCCATCTAGATTGTTAATAAAAATTAATCTATTAAAAATGTAAGCATTGAATTCAATCCCGTTTTCACCTTAATTCGATAGAGCAAGCATTTACATTCTTTATACGCGGCTGGCGTAGCTGTTAGTGCCACACCTTTACAACACCAGCGATCAGGACTGGATCCCACACTGTAAGTTTGTATGGTTTCCTGGTGTCTGTGTGAGTTTTCCCCGGAGGCTCCGGTTTCCTCCCACCGTTTGAAGCGTACCGGAGGTGTAGCTTAATTGGGTTTAAATTGGGCGGCATGGATTCATGGGCTGAAATGGCCTGTTACCGTTCTCGATGTCTACATTAAAATTATACTGCTTCAAGGACCAGGTATCGATCAGATTCTAACAGGATGGAGAACAATGGTTGACATTTTGTTAGTTCTTCACTAGACCACCAGGTGGTGCTTTCCACTTACTGGAAGTCAAAAGCAAACAAGCTCTACTACTAAAGATTGGAATGAATGGCCCAAATTTAACATGAGATTGTCATGCACCCATTCCAATTGTTCTTCTATAATATAGGGATCCCTCAAACAATGCAGGGGAGGAACATATAGCATCAAAGAATTATATTACCCCAAATGTTCCTGAAACTTTTGAGCCAGCCTCCAAGTAAATACTCTTTGAATCGCATACACCTGTAATAGAGGCATTGTGGCAGCCTGTTTCTTCATAAATGGCAGTGCAACATAATCTGTTTGAAAGATGAATATTGGCTCAGGCTCTTGGAAGGATCTCACCCTCTACCATCCTACTATTCCTGAAAGTAATGTCATGGGGTCATTAACACCCACCTGAGAGACCAGGCAAAGCCTTCTTAATGAACTCATCCTGTAGCTCAAAAGATGCGCTCCTTTAGTGGCGCTGTGGAATATCACCCTTGGGTTTCTGGAGTGTACTTGCATCATGACCTTCACACTCAGAGGGAGGTTGCTACCATCCAACCAAGCCACAACCTACGCAGCCAGTCACCATTTTATCTAATCATAACAAATGTGGGACACAATTCAAGCACATCTTATCTATAAATACTTTGAAATGAAGCCTCTGACCCTTAACCTAAATACACGAAGCTGGTGACAGATCACTTAACCCTTTGTAATCACTATGAAAATTGCAATTTCAATTGGCTCCCTAACCCTTTGATTGTTTGCAGTTTAAATATAAAAAATTCCAATTCAAAATTAGACCCTGTTAACATTTCAGCTGCAAATTTGAATTTGTTATCTCTTATTGATGACATTGCCAATATAGTTTGTTAATTCAAAGGACTCGCTGCTTAAAAGGAAGCAGCTTTGCTGCAATTTTAATAAAAGCAGACAAATCTTTCTTTGTCAAATAATTTCAATTGAATTATCTGAATTTGAAAGGAGCAATTGAAGCTGTTGAGTGGAGGAGGAATTTTGGAGTATGCCCTTTACATTGCAAAACACCAGTCACAGTGAAACTGCATTATTTCTGTTCATCTGCCTGCATCCCCAAATGTCTCCACGTATTTCCTCTCACCATCATCTGAGGGCAGAAGAAGCCCTCAGTGTCCTGTCTCAATGACTACCGCCCTTTCGCACTCACATTCATCATCAAAGTGCTTCGAGAGGCTAGTCATGGAGCACATCGAGAACCTGCCACCACCAGCCCCCACCCCCCCCCCCCCCCCCCCACCATTGGACCCAACCAATCTACAGATGACGCCGTTGCCATCACGGTCCACCTAGCCCTCACCCACCTGGAAAATAAAGGCTTGTATGTTCAAATGCTTTTCATAGACTTCAGCTCAGCATTCAACACAGTCATACTGCAGCATCTGATTAGGAAGCTGAACCTGCTGGGCCTAAACACCTTCCTCTGTAATTGGATCCTCAACTTCCTGACTGGAAGACCTCAGGCAGTCCAGATCGGAAACAGCATGTCCAATGCCATCACACTAAGCACGGGGGCTCCAAGAGCTGCAGGCTCAGCTCACTGCTGTTTACCCTGCTGACCCACGATTGTGCGGCACGACACGATCGTGGTGGGGCTCATCAGCAAGAATGATGTCAGCTTACAGAAAGGAGGTGCAATCACTAACGGACTGTGCAGAGACAACAACCTACATCTGAACATCAAGACAAAGGAGATGGTGGTCAACTTCAGGAGAGCCCAGGGGGATCACCCTCCACTGACCATTGACAACTTCACCGTCGAGATAGTCAAGAGCATGAAATTCCTTGCCGTGCACCTGGTGGGGAATCTCTCCTGGTTCCCCAACACCAGATCCATTGCCAAGGACCAACAACATCAGTGGAGGGTGAGGAAAGTTCAGCTTCCACCCTCACTACATTCTATGGGGGATGCACTGAGAGCATCCTATGTAACTGCATCACTGCCTGGTTCGGGAACTGCACTATCCCAGTACGTAAGACCCTACAACTGAGGGGATTATTGGGATCTCTCTCCCTGCCATGATGGACATTTATAATGGCCATCGTTTGCGGAAAGCCATAAACATTGTGAAGGACTCCACACACCCCTCCCACAATCTGTTCTCCCTCCTGCCATCAGGGAAGAGATACTGAAGCATTTGGGACTTCACGACCAGATTGCAAAACAGTTTTTCACCAAACCTGTGAGGCTTCTCAACTACGACACAGGGCTAACATAAGTAACATGATATTTATAAGTGATGTTATTTATAAAAAAAGTTTCTGATGTAATTTAGCCATGTAAATAACCAGCTCCATGGTCCGGAGAAACGCTATCTCGTTTTCATTGTACACTGCAATAGTTATGGTATGAACAACAAGTAAACGCGACTCTGTTTGATCCCTACAATGCCTTATTATTCACCTCTTAATACCTAGCTGAAACTGAAAGGAAAAGACAGGAGATTCTCAATACACCAGAAAACATCAATCAAGGGGGTAGCCCAGTTGGCATAGCGGTTAGTGCAATGCTATTTCAACACCAGCAATAGGGACCAGATTCCAATCCTTCACTGTAAGAAATTTGTCCGTTTGCTCTGTGCCTGCGCGGGTTTCCTCTGCAGGCTCCGATTTCTACCCACTGTTCAAAACAAACCAGGGGTTGTAATTTAATTGGGCTGAAAGGGCTTGTTACCGTGCTGTAAGAATGGAACCAAATGGTCAGTCTTACCTCCAGTACAGCTTGGAATGTTGAGTTATTTCAGGTACAAACAATACTTGACTTGGTTTGAAACACTTGGGTGGCCATCTAGGGTACATGATGATGCAGTAGACCACTACAAATGTTTCCTTTTCCAGAAAATCAATGTGGCAAAAAACCTTACACTCTCACCTGTTCAAATCTAATTCTGGGAGCTTTATAAATTCATCACCAAGAAGTCATCACATATTTTCTGGAGTCGTTTTTTGGATGAAATATTGAAATCGTGATCTCAGCAGAGAGTCTTAAAAAAAAACCATGGGTGTTGTTTGAAAAACACTTTGTTCTGGCTGCGTATTCTCTCTTTGCCCAAACATAAATAACTCCTTGTTAATTTTATATCTGTCTTAAATACTGTGGTGATGTAAAGTACACTACTTTAATTGGTGTATCTTGTGTATCTATTTGGCTTTGGCAAATACTAGAGCGCCTCAGATGCCCCCCCAAGTTCCTCAACATGGTTATCCAACTGCACGAAAACCAACAAGGTCGGGTCAGATACATCAATGAGCTCTCTGAACCCTTCTCCATTGACAACGGCGTGAAGCAAGGCTGCGTCCTCGCACCAACCCTCTTTACTATCTTCTTCAGCATGATGCTGAACCAAGCCATGAAACAATGAAGACGCTGTTTACATCCGGTACCGCACGGATGGCAGTCTCTTCAATCTGAGGCGCCTGCAAGCTCACACCAAGACACAAGAGCAACTTGTCCGTGAACTACTCTTTGCAGACGATGCCGCTTTAGTTGCCCATTCAGAGCCAGCTCTCCAGCGCATGACGTCCTGTTTTGTGGAAACTGACAAAATATTTGGCCTGGAAGCTAGCCTGAAGAAAACTGAGGTCCTCCATCAGCCAGCTCCCCACCATGACTACCAGCCCCCACCCTCCCCCACATCTCCATCGGGCACACAGAACTCAAAACGGTCAACCAGTTTACCTATCTCGGCTGCACCATTTCATCTGATGCAAGGATCGACAAAGAGATAGACAACAGACTTGCCAAGGCAAATAGCGCCTTTGGAAGACTACACAAAAGAGTCTGGAAAAACAACCACCTGAAGAAACACACAAAGATCAGCGTGTACAGAGCCGTTGTCATACCCACGCTCCTGTTCAGCTCCGAATCATGGGCCCTCTACCGGCATCACCTACGGCTACTAGAACGCTTCCTTCAGCGCTGTCTCCGGTCCATCCTCAACGTTCATTGGAATGACTTCATCACCAACATCGAAGTACTTCCGCAAGCATCGAATCCACGCTGCTGAAGACCCAACTGCGCTGGGTAGGTCACGACTCCAGAATGGAGGACCATCGCCTTCCCAAGATCGTGTTATATGGCGAGCTCTTCACTGGCCACCGAGACTGAGGTGCACCAAAGAAGAGGTACAAGGACTGCCTAAAGAAATCTCTTGGTGCCTGCCACATTGACCACCGCCAGTGGGCTGATATTGCCTCAAACCGTGCATCTTGACGCCTCACAGTTCGGCGGGCAGCAACCTCCTTTGAAGAAGACCGCAGAGCCCACCTCACTGACAAAAGACAAAGGAGGAAAAACCCAACATCCAACCCCAACCAACCAATTTTCCCTTGCAACCGCTGCAACCGTGTCTGCCTGTCCCGCATCGGACTTGTCAGTCATCTGCTGCTGCCTGCAGCAGACGTGGACATACCCCTCCATAAATTTTCGTCCGCGAAGCCAAGGCAAAGAAAATAAATATTTGGATGAAAATATTTAGAGGAGAAACATTCATATGCAGGGCTTTTTGAAGTTCAATCAAATAAACTTTAAAATTTACCATAACAAAAAGTAGTATAATCCAAAAATTCATGTACTTTCCCCAAAACAAAGAGAGCATGCATTTTAAACAGGATGGCATGGTTACCATAGGGGTTAGCGCAATCCTGTTACAGGCCCAGCAACCAGGGTTCAAATCCAGTCCTGTCTGTAAGGAGTTTGCACATTTTCCCTAGTGTCTGAGTGGGTTTCCTCTGGGTGCTTTGGTTTCCTCCCAAGTTCAAAAAAAATGCTGGGGTGTAGGTCAATTGGATGTAATTGGGTAGCAAGGATTCATGGGTCAGAAGGGCTGGTTGCCGTGCTGTATGTCTGTATGTCTAAATTTCAATGTAAAATATTGTTGCATAATTTACATTTTGATAGATTGCCTCAATAATGAATAAACATACCATTCCCATTGCAATGGGATAATTTGGTCTCAGATGCTTGGAAATAATTTGGTAGATAACAGAGCCATGGAAACAGCCTACTTGATTTTTAAATAGAAAACTTGCAAACTTTCACTCGATTTAAAAAAAACACATCATGGATTTAAGAGGTTTGGCTTAGCTCCTCTGGTGTGAAAATGGAAAGCCGAGTTATTGGAATAGCTCTTGCTGTGAATTTTGCAATAAGGTGAACAGCATTGAATGTAAATATACAATTAAAGGTGAAAATCCAGAAGTCACTGTCTGAGATGTGAAGCCACTGTACCCCTGCAAGTGCTGCTGTGCGAATAATTCTGACGCAAAGTCCACAGACTGTACAACAAGCTTTAATTAGCTGAAATTTGTACACACCAGTCTCAGTATTTTGCTGGTGCCACGTGTATGAGTGTCCCTGAAGGGGCCGGTGATTGGCAGCCGGCAGGTAGGTCCCAGCCTCCCAGGTTGCCGAACTGCAGGTACAGTGGTTTCCCCCTGCAGTAGGCTAGTAGGAGTGTGACCAGTGCAGTGGTGATAACACTATAACCTCTTATGTATATAATATTTGTTTTTGGTCCCTCCAAAAAGTGGTCAAATTCTGACCCCTGCACAGAACTCTGCTCTCTACATAGGCTTTTAATGCTGAGGTGAGTCTTAATTACTGCTGAGGAACTCCTCACACTAAAAATTAAATCGAACAAGTATGAAATATCATTCTTTCAGCTTTGAGTCACTTTAAAAAAAATGTTTTCCCATCAGTCTACTTCTCATCCTTAACGCATTTTCTCCCGTGCTCCATTTTGTAAACGCAATTCAGGCCAACATGCAAACCAATCTCCCCTCCATCGAGTGAAACGCGGAAGTCTGTGGACACTGTAAGTGTAGTAAATGCTGGAGGAACTCAATCAGTCTCACAGCATCCATAGAAGCTACAGTGTATATCCGATATTTCTAGCCTGAGCCCTTATTCAAAGTACGAGTACAAAGGCATCTGAATTAAAAGGCTGGGGAGAAAGAAAAAAAATGGGCTGCAGGTGGAGGAGTACAGACAAAAGATGTTAATTGGGTATGATAGGAGTACAGGAGAGAATTGGTCGAGGGAGGGGAGGTGATTTTTGGCTCTGTGAAAGCAGATAGAGGGAAAAGGGAAAGATTGGTTGGGAAGCGGGTGGGGTGGGGGGGGGAAGGTGAGTGAGGGCTAATGGAAACCGGAGAAGTCCATGTTACTGCGATCCAGTTAGAGGGTGCCCAGATGGAATACGAGGTGTACTTCCTCCAATTTTCAGATGGTCTCAGTCCAGTAGTGCATGAGACCATGGGCAGACATGTTGGCAAGGGAATGGGGAGGGGAATTAAAATGGGTGCCCACTGGGATATCCCAGCTATTGAAATGGACAGAGTGAAGGTACTCAATGAAGTGATCTCCCAGTCTGCGATGTAAAGGAGACCATAATGGGAGCACCAGATGCAGACTCACAAATTCACTTGGAAGGAATGTTTTGGGGCCTCGAATGGTGGTGAGTGAGGGGGGGGGACAAGTGAAGCCCCTTCTGTGGACATAGACAGGGGGTAGATGCCAAGGGGCAATTGGTGGGAAGGGAGGAGGACATGGGAGTTACAGAGGGAGCAATGCCTGCGGAAGGCAGCAAAGGAAGCTGAAGGAAAGTTGTGTCTAGTGGTGGGACCACATTCTAGGTGGCAGAAATAGGAGGATGATATGTTGGGCATGGACAAGGGGAATCCTGTCCTTGTTACACTGTGAGGATGGACGGGACCTGGGCCGATGTGCGGGTAATGGAGGGCACGTGGGTGAGAACTGAGTTGATGGTGGTAGAGGGGAAATCACATTCTTTGAAGATGGAGGACAATTCAGATGGTCTGGCATGGAAAACCTCATCCAGGGAGAAGATAGTATGGAGATCACAAGACAAAGGAACAGAAGGAGGAATTAAGAGGAAGGAATAGAATTGTTAGGGTGGACAGGGTGTGAAGAAGTATAGTCGAGGTAGCTGTGGGAGTTGGTGGGCTTGTAGAAGATGTCTGTCAAGAATTTGTCTCCCAAGATGGTGCCAGAGAGAGTGAAAAAGGGGAGAGTGTTGCTGAAGATGGACCAAGTGAATTTGAGTTCAGGGTGGATAAAGTTGACAAGCTTCTCAGGGGTGCATTAGGCAGTACCAAAGTAGTCATTGATGTAGAGGAGGAAAAGTTACCTGTGTAGGCTTGTAGCATTGATTGCTTGATATAGCCAACAAAAAGGCAGTCATAGCTGGGGCCCATGCGAGTATCCATGGCTACCCTTTTAACTTGAAGAAATGGGATGAGTCAAAGGAGAAGCTATTGAGAGTGAGGACTGGATCTGCCAGCTGGAGGAGTGTGGTGGTGAAGGAGGACTGGTTGGGTTTGCTGTCAAGAAAGAAACTAAGGGCTTTGAGGTCTTTGGTATGAGGGATAGAGGTGTATAGTGGTTGAATGTCCTTCATAAAGATGAGGTGGTTGAATTCAGGAAACAGGAAGCTATTGAAGTGGTGAAGGGCATGTGAAGTATCTAGAATATAGGTGGGGAGGGACTGGTCCAAGGGGGGTGGGGACAAACAGAGTCAAAGTAACCGGAATCCAGTTTGGTGGAACATGAGCACATGAAAACAATGGGTCTGCCTGGACGAATGGGTTTGTGTATCTTGGGTAGGAGGTAGAACAGTACAGGGTTTGGAAACAATAAGGTTGAAGGCCATGCGAGGGAGATGAACAGAAGTGAGGAGTTCAGAGATAGTGCGCGAGTCTTGGTGTGGTCCAGTTGAGGAGTATGTAAGAGGAGGGGTCTGAGAGTCGTTACTTGGCTTCAGCATAATGCAGGTAGGAGCGGCAGATCACAAGAGTGCCGTTCTTGTCTGCAGGTTGGGATTAGTGCAGAGAGAGTGGAGGGCCATGAGTTCTGAGGGGGTGAGTTTGGAGTGATGGTAGTGAAGAAGTATGTTAATGTCTCAGCAGCAGTTGGAAGTACAACATGTAGGTCAAGGGCAGACAGAAAGTTGGATTGACGGGACCAGGAGGAGGAGGAAGGTTGCAAGTGGTAAAAGGCAAAGAGAGACAAAGGTGAGGCCTCTACTGAGGACTGAGCATTTTGTTTCCAAAAGGGGAATGTTATTGGTAATGCAAAAAAACAGTACTCAATGTACACACGTAAACAAATTGATGATTGTTGCTGCTCTCTAATGGCAGCGTTCCCTGTAAATATTCTTGATGGTGGGGAGGGTTTTGAATGTGTCAATGGGATGGATCAGGAGGTGGAGGGTAGGAAGGATCCAAGGGAGGAAAGGGGTTGGGGATCAGAGTTGAGGGGGGGGGGGTGAGAAGGACCAAAGAGAGAGTTCATGATGAAGGCTCAGTCCTGGAGGCAACAGAGGCTAGGGTGAGAGTTTGTATTGGAGGCTTGGTCCTGTAGGCCTCTGGGGCTAGGGTGAGAATTCACATGGGAGGCTCAGGCCTGTTGGCCACCGGGGCCAGTGTTGGAGTTTGTATTTGGAGGCTTAGTCTTGAAGGCCACCAGGGCCAAGATGGTGACCCACGTTGTAGGTCACAGAAATAGCAATCTGCAGAGAGTCAAGCTTCTGATCCTTGGCACTCCAGGTGAGTGCAGAACCAATGGTTGAGTGCTTGGATCTGGTAGGGGATGAAGTGCAGGATGATGAGTGAGGTTCAGAGCTGTGGTAGTGAGAGGACATGGGTCCGCTGGTATCTGCACATTGAGGTGAGGGCGATTTGTAGGATATGGCGAGAGAAGTGAAGAGAGCAGGAATCAATGCAGCACAGGTACCGGAGATCCTGTTGAGGCCAAACTGGGAGGCCTGAAACTGGAGCTGGGATCCAGGCAGCACTAGATGGTGGGGGAGACAAGTAGCCAGGAAGGACACATGGCTCTCAAAGCAAATCTGGGTGAGTACATATCGTAGAGCTTGAGAGCAGCAGGGAGAACTTCTTCAGAGTAGGCGGCCCTCAAAGAGATTTTGCAGTGGACCAACTGAATGGAGTGAAACCTGAAAGTCTACAGACCACCTTAAGCAATCCCTTACTAATCACAGAGTACTTATGACATTGAGAGCTTAAAGTGGAAATGTGAGTTTAGGGGTATTGTGAGTGAGGAAACAGGTTTGGTATGTCTCAAAGGTGAGGACTTTGAACAAGTTTTGATGGGGAAGGATTTTCTTTACAGAAGGCAAGTGTGGGAAATGGTAACACACAACGAACTGGCATATACAAAGATCAAGGTAAAATCATTGCAATGCCCCACCACCCCTTAACTCAGTACAGTTACAGCTCCTTGCTACAAGGGACAGTAATTAAACACTCCTAACCCTCTTAATAGTGCACATCTTATCAACAGTTTCTCCAGCACCCTTCAACTTTTGTAGGCCTGGATTGAAACAGGATAGCCCCAAACTGGCAAAGAAAGAGAATAAAGAATACATGGCACTTTTATAGTGCTGGAGGTTCCAGCCCACCTCATGAGCAAGGGCCAATGGCTCAGTGCCAGGAGGGTTAATCCAATTACAACAACCAATGGCTAAGTACAGGCAGGCTGGAGAGTGCACCACAGGTAATTTACATGGATCAACAGCAAGGTATTATACTAATAGGTGGGGCGGGACTAAACCTTAATTGGCAGCTGGTGTGTCCTCTGACTAGGAAGGGGGCAGTGCTGTCACATGACAGCCACAGGCCTTCCAAATAGAGGGGACAGTTTGAAAACCATTGATCTAAAGCAAGAGAGAATCTAACCACTTATTCTTGGCATCCTGGCCAGAAACTCAATTGAACCAGCTATATACATGCCAAGGTTACATAGATAGATTCATAGAGTAATGCTTCATGGAAACAAATACTTCAGCCCAAATCATGCACACAGACCAAGATGCGCATCTAAACTTATCCGATTTGCCTGCATTTGCCATATATAGTTCCAAAGTTTTCTTATCTGTGCACCTGTTCAAATGTTTTTTTCAATGTGGTAACTATACCTGAATCTACCACCTCTTTGGCAGCTCATTGCAGGTACCCACCACCCTCTGTATGAAAAAATGTGTTCCTCAGAGTCTGTTTAATTTTCCCCCTCTGACAAATCCTCTGGTTTTAAGACCTTACCCTGAGGAAAATGATTGTGACTCTGCCCTATCCATCTCCTCATAACTTAATAACCTCATAAAATCCCTTAGCCTCCATCTCTTTAGCAAAAACAATCTGAATCTATCCAATCTCTCATTATAACTCAAGTTTTACAGTCCAGGCAACATCTTTGTGAATATTTTCTGCACCCTACAAGTAATTCACCTCTTTGCATCCCAGTGACTTCCCAAAACCTCATCATCCTGCACTTCATCCCCTTCCAGATCCAAGCACTCAACCATTGGTTCTGCACTCACCTGGAGTGCCAAGGATCAGAAGCTTGACTCTCTGCAGATTTCTATTTCTGTGACCTCCAACGTGGGTCACCATCTTGGCCCTGGCGGCCTTCAAGACTAAGCCTCCAAATACAAACTCCCACACTGGCCCTGGTGGCCAACAGGACTGAGCCTCCCATGTGAATTCTCACCCTAGCCCCAGAGGCCTACAGTACCAAGCACAGATCACGACATAATAGAATATTCCCCTCTTGCCTTGATCCAACACTCTCAAGAAACACAAAATCATTCAGTGCAAGGCTGCTCTTTTGATTAGCATCACATCAAGCACCTCGAACTTTTATTCCTTTATTTGAGCAGTGCCTACTGGCTGGAGCACATAACACCTCTAAAATGCTCTGCAGTTACTTGCCTAGGCTGTGCACTTCCAAACTCATCAAGAATGATAAAGGAAGTAAGTGCATGACAGCACGCACCACCCTGATTTGAAAATATCAATAGTCCTTCACCTGGTTGGCTCTATATCCTGGAACTCCCTACCCTATAGCCCACCAGTTCAAGAAAGTGCTCACCTTCACAAGGACAATAAAAGATGGACAATAAATCCTGTCCAGATTCCAATAAATGAATAAATAAAGAAAATAATCTTCCCATAAAACAACTATGACTACCCACAGCAACAATGTACATACATGACATCACATACATCCCTGAGACTCTTTTTCCTGTAGGAGAGGCAGGCAGAAAATCTCAGTTATTGGTAATGCAAAAAAACAGTACTCAATGTACACACGTAAACAAATTGATGATTGTTGCTGCTCTCTAATGGCAGCGTTCCCTGTAAATATTCTTGATGGTGGGGAGGGTTTTGCCTGTGATGTCCTGGGCTGTGTCCACTCCCTTTTGCAGAGCTTTAACACTCAGGGGTATTGATGTCCTCATACCAGATGGTGATACAGCCAGTCTGCACACTTTCCACCACTCCAGACCTCTGCAAACTTCTGAGGAAGTAGAGGGGCAGACTGGCTTTCTTCCGACGCCATTAGTGTGTTGGGTCCAGGAAAGATCTTCTGAGATAGTGACTCCCAAGACTCTCTCTATCTCTGATCTGTCAATAATCACTGGATCGTACACCATTGGTGACATAAAGTGCAAAGTTGTTGTTGGACTTGGGAGCCAACTGCTTTGTAAGCGATGGAGATTGCAATGAAAGGTAATAAACTGATTGCAGATATCCTTCACTCATTGGATTTTTTCCTGGGGAAATAACCATGCTTTTATTGGCTAAGTTACTGTATTCCTTCACCTTTTAATAAGATGGGTTTTTGGAGAATTTGATTGTTATTGTTCGGCAATGAATAAAGGATATCTGCAATCGGTTTATTACCCTTCATCACAATCTCCATCGCTTACATTGCAGATGCTCCCAAATCCAATAACAACCTTGCACTCTATGTCACAATCTAGTGATCATTCACAGATCAGAGATAGAGAGAGAGAGCTCTCTCTATTTAAGTTTTTAAGAAATTTAAGTTCTTGGGAGTCACTATCTCAGAAGATCTTTCCTGGACCCATCACACTTGGAAGAAAGCATGTCTGCCCCTCTACTTCCTCAGGAGTTGCTATGGATCATGGCACACACCCCACCATATCTTCAACTTATCACTTGATACAGTGTGACCAATAGAGACTTCAAGAAGTGATGAACAGAAAAGATGGACAGAGAGCCACCAAAGAAAGACAGGTAAACTTGACAACATAATTTATTTTTTGAAAAGGATAAGAAAAAAATTGTCCATAGCAAGCTCAGCTGAAGATGTAATAGTTAAATCAGCAGAGAAGCTTAGGGAGGTGCCACTGCCACTGGTTATGGTCCTGGGAGAGCAAGCAGTGGAGACACAGCGCTGCTCCACAGGGTCCTACTGATGAATGGCCTTAAAAGACCTGTTAAAGGAGCCCATGGTATTTTTTTCATCCTGAAGCCACGGAAGTCCATACCACGAGGGGTTGCAGACTGGCTAAGGCACAAGATTTTGTGGGGGGGTGGGGGGGAAAGGACAATCATAGGAAATGACCCTACAGGATGGCAACTGCAGCATCACATCAGCATGGGGCTCAGTGGCTGAAGGATCGCACAGGCTGCAGGCTGTTGGCGATTTGTGATCAAGGACCCTCGCAGACTGTGGGCTGCTGGAGACTGGCTCATGGGAACCAGGTATCAGAACTGGGATTCGAGAGGGTGCTAAAGGGCTCTCGAAGGACCTCGGGCGCAACTGTCTTATCGTAGTGGAGGTTTGGATGTGGAGCGCTGGTTGCCGATGGTTTAAACTGGAGTCTGTGTGGCTGCAAACACTGTACGAGTGTTGGAGGCGATTCCATGGACACTCAGTGTCCTCTTGCTAGAGGCACCAGGCAATGTTCAGCCGACTGTTTGATTGCCTTAGGGCAGACAAACATTGAATATCATTCAATTTTTAATGTATTATTATGTGACAATAAAAGGAATAGGAACAAAGGAAGTAGGAACAGGAGTAGGCCAAAAATGGCCCATCAAGCCTGCCCTGCCATTCAATACGATCATGGCTGATCTAATTTATGACCTAACTCCACCTACCTGCCTTCTCCCCATATCCTCTAATTCCTCTATCATGTAAAAATTTATCTAACTGAATTTTAAATGTTTAATGAGGCAGCCTCAACCACTTCCTTGGATAGAGAATTCCAAACATTCACTACTCTCTGGGAAAAACTATTTTTCCTCATCTCTGTCCTAAATCTACTCCCCCGAATCTTGAGACTGTGTCCTCTCGTTTTAGTTTCCCCGGCCAGCTCAAAAAACCTTCCTACGTCTATCCTATCCATACCCTTCATAATCCTATGTTTCTATAAGATCTCCTCTCATTCTTCTGAACTCGAGCAAATACAATCCTAGACGATTTAATCTTTCATCGTAAGTCAACCCCTTCATCCCAGGGATCAACCTAGTAAACCTCCTCTGGACCGTCTCCAAAGCCAGTATATCCTTCCTCAAATATGGAGACCAGAACTGGACACAGTACTCCAGGTGTGGTCTCACCAGTACCTTATACAGTTGCAACATGACCTCCCTACTCTTGAATTCAATTCCTTCTTGAGGTTATTTACATGAGACAGTCTTGTCCTTCCTTCTCTTGATCTATTTTCCTATTCTTATTTTGCACTTTTTTTTAAACGTAAGTTTTAGAGTTTTCTTGTATTCATTTAAATTAAGTTTAAGATCAACAGATACAAAAATGCCAACTGAAATATATGAGCACATCTGTAATGTCAACATCTAAACTATTCTGAATTTTCGATGCCAGAAAGGTTTTCTAGTCTAAATAGTGTTTTTCTTGCAGTGTAACTGATTGAAAACTGCCGGGCCTAATATTGTTTGGCCCTTGACTCCTTATATTTTTCTGTATGTGGCCCACAGCATGAAGGCCTTCTTTGCAAAGTGTTTTGAGTTCAGGAGAAAATATGTCTTGCTGCAGCTATACATGACCTTGGCATACTCTATCTGTGCAGCTTTCCTTTCCTTATCTGAGGAAAAATGTTCTTGCCATGGAATGCGATAAAAGTTTACTAAACTGAAATAGCAAGACTGATTTATGAGAGATTGGTTTCAGTTAGCCTTTATTTGCTGCAATATAGGATGGGGTGGGGGGAAGGGAGGGTCTGGGCCTGATGTCCTGCTCTTCTGCTTCAATGGGCAACGAATTCCAGATTCACCATCCTCTGGGAAAAGCAATTCCACCTCATCCCCATCCTAAATCTACTACCCCGAATTTTGAGAATATATCTGGTCTCCCCTACCAATGGAAACAATTTACCTACCTCTATGCCTTTCATTATTTTACTTTTCCTTAAAATCCACTCATTCTTCTAAATTCCAGCGACTACAGTCCCTATCTATTCTTCATTATAGTAAATTGTTCTAGAAAAACTGTTTTTTTTGTTGCTAACATTTGTGTAACTAAAATTGCAGATCCATTTATAGAGGTTATCACTTTCAACATAATCCCTTTTCTGAAAGATTGGAAATAAGCCACAGACAGCTGGAGGTCCAGAGTGAATTCTAGGTGTTGCAAAACAAAAGATTTGATTTGCAAAAGCCAAATGCAAAAAAAATGTCCTGAGCTTACATACAGATGAATTTTGGAGGTGGTGTTGATATGATGTTTCTGGTTACAGCTCTACATTTTGTTGCAACAAAATCTGATCAATTTTATCTTTAGACTGATAGTCATTGAATGTATATTCTGACTAATCATTGGCAGCTAGAGATGGCAATGGGAAGTGGTTTTGCTGCCAGCTTATTTTCCGACGTATGTAGTCATCGCTGCTATTTTAACAAAATCTGACTCAAAAAACAAATTTCCTTTCCGCAATGAGCCAGCACCTATCCAAATTTTTTATTCGTTATGGTATTCTGTAACAAAGCATTTGTAGTTACTAATTTGCTAACGAACAAGCAATACATTTTCTGCCTTAGAGAATCAGAGATGATGTGAACCTATAAGTTTATTCACGGGATTATCCTGAACCTCCTCGATACTCATCACAACCCACCCTCCCCCATTCATTTATGTAGATTAATTCCCGCCACAGTATCAAATACTTGTTCCTTGCCAAAGATCTCTAAAGATTTGTTCCAGTTTAAACTGAAAGGGGTTGATATGCTAGAAGACAGCATCTTCTACACTAGGAAACTTCTCCACATTCCTAAGTATTTATGGAGCCCTTTTACATGAAACTGGATATCGCATCTGCATTGGAACTACTCTCAGATCCTGGCTGACTTGACTATTCAATACTCATGGGTTATCATCTATCTGAATACATCTTCCCATTTTCTCCCCATGCATCCAGAAATTTACTTGGTAGAGAATTTCTTCAGTCCATCAGTCTTAAAAGGTGTACCACATATTTTGAGATTAAGAGGTCTTGTTTAGACCAGAGAAAGCCTGCACCTTGCACACAATCCTGTCAAAACATGTCTCCAAGATAGCTGCCATTGTTCAAAATCCAATGACCACCTCACTTTCAGAAATTGGTCTGATGAAGTTTTAGTGCCCTCCCATCACAAGTATATAATTACTTAGGTAAGATCAAAACTGCACAGTACTTGTCTCACCAAGGTTCTTAAGATGGTGCAAGAGGTTTATTTTTATTAGAATCCCATTATCAACTTTTCTCTAACTTCTGTACTAGAGGAACCTAGTAATCATCTCCCAACACCTACCACATTCTCCCCTATTGTCAGAGAAGTTTCTTGATATGATCATTTGCTCTTGCTTTCCCTTGAATTATTGATTCCCACTATTGTACACAAGATAAGCCTTTTTATAGTACATTTTGGATGTGCTCCAGCTTTGGGAGAAAAAACAAATTCATTGTGACAGATTCAGGGTCAAATGCTCAAGTCTGAATAGTTGGGTTAAATTGCCATTGTGCTTTATGATATTCAGGAATTCTTCAGAAAATATGCAAATAAATGCCCATAATTGATATGGACAGCTGTTTATAGCATATTCTGCACAAAAAGATTGGCTCTTCCACGCTCTCCACATTGCTATTTGCTGCTTTTTCTTCCCCACAAAGCATTACAACCCAGAACTGAGTAGTTCCCAGAGTGCAGATTCATCACGTAGAGCCAGAGTACAAAACAACAAGGCGTGAAGAACAGAAAATGAATTGGTATTCTAATACAAACCTTACTCTGTGGAAAAAATGCTGCTCATCAACAGTGTTAATCAGTATATTAAATAGAGCACAAGAGTTTTGCAAAAACCAATGAACATGGAATTGAAGCTTGTGGGCACATTCTGTGTATTTAATAGATTAACCAAAATAATATTACAAGAGTGAGATTTGAAGATTTAAGGGCCATTCAAGTTACATTGCTCTTAAAACTTTTGCAAATTACTACTTTAATCTCTGTCCACTCATTGAAGGTACGAATACTTGTTTTCTGATACATCCTTTTAAAGGGCCAAATTCATTTGGAAATTTTTTTTAAACTAGGGAAAAAACTACAAACCTGCTTTTCTTTTCCTAAAATAACCCTGGAGAATAATTCTTGGATGTATTCTACTAAAGCCTCCAACTCTTGCACTAGCCTTCATGATAGCATGCTACACAGAATTAAGTTCCAACATAGTTCCCATTTTATCAGGTTCAGATTTATCTACTTTTCTCAATCTATTAACCTAAGATAGGGGTTATCAACCTCATACAATCATAAGCCACACAAATCTGATACTCAAGTCTGCAGTCATTAACTACTCCAACCCTTCCTTGCGACTGAAACTATATTAATGCAGCAACCAATTGCAGTATTATCCTTCCACACTTGACGGCTTGAGCTGCACAAGTCTTAATCTATAGACAATTATAGGCAAGATTGTCCTGGTACAAATATTTCTTCCCCCACTTATCCATATTTGCCAACAAGGGTACTTGGCCAAGACATTGTTCCAACTCATCATTTGATTTTAAACTCAAAAATAAAACATTGCTGTCAATAGTATCAGTATTTACTATTTAGCTGCATTTAATCATTTCCAAAAAGTCCCCTTAAACCTATTAACCAATCACTTTCACCTGTCTTGAAATGTTTTTTATTAAACCATTGAAGTAGCTACACTCTAACCAAAGAGACAGGCAATCTTAATGTGTATTCAAAAGCTAAAATTACTCAGTGGCATATACAAGTATGCAAATGAACAGTCATTGTCAGGCTTTTATAATTCTTTTTACTTGCATTTCCCCTCAAAAATGAAGTGTCAGTTGGGCAATACAATTAAACATTCAGTTGACTTACAAATTTGGATTTGCGTAAATGAACATTAAGGCAACATACAAAAAGAAATTTTACATAAATTAACTCAGATGCATAAATTTACAGGTGTAAATGCAATTTTTGCAACTCAAAAATTTCAGCCCCATGAACTGATAGGAACAGCAGGGTTGTAAGGCCTGAAATGCAATGTTTCAAACCCTGCAAAGTAAAAAAATGGCAGCAAGACAGAAAGTGACTATTCAACAATCCAACAGTGCTCCTTATAAAACACTTCATACTAGCTTTGTGAAGGGGTTGTAGATTTCTTTACAAGTAGGTTCTTACTTCCAGTTTCATGAGGCTAGCACGAGGTGTAATTTGCCTGGACAAAAACAAAAAACCTTTCCTTCTTCAAAGTTATGCAGCAAATGCTATACATTTGCTTGCAGTTCATTTAGAAGCATTTGCGGTGCACAATGGATGGGCCAGACTCATCATATTCTTGCTTGCTGATCCACATCTGCTGGAAGGTGGATAAAGAGGCCAGAATGGAACCTCCGATCCAGACAGAGTATTTACGTTCAGGTGGAGCGATGATCTATGGAAGACAATAGCAAATAAGTGAACACTTAAGAAAATTCACATCCTCCTCAGAAGAACTTCACATCTAATTAGTTCCATTTAAGATCTGAAGCACTTCCCAACAACAAATCTTCCTTCAAGAATTGGTAAGCAAGCTTTATTAGAACAGCGAACCAAATTCAAATCCATCACTCTGCAGTGTGGCATGCTTGGGTTGTGAACAGCCATCAAAGCAACATTGTAAAACTTACCTTGATTTTCATAGTGCTGGGAGCAAGTGCTGTGATTTCTTTTTGCATTCTGTCAGCAATTCCAGGGTACATGGTGGTACCACCAGATAATACTGTATTAGCATAAAGATCTTTACGGATGTCAACATCACATTTCATGATAGAGTTGAAAGTTGTTTCATGGATGCCACAGGACTCCATTCCTGGAACACAGACAATCAGCATGTTACCATAGAGTAGCGCGCCATTGACAGGATATCACAGAACTTTGTGCCCAACTTTTAGCTTTACGGAGTACTACCAAAAAATGGCAGACTACTTGAACAAAAGCTCCAGAACCAGTGGCATGGGGCCAAGGAGCAGCCTTCCTAGGAGAATCAGCCGATTAGCCACTCAAAATCCATCATTTTAATACCTACCCAAGAAAGATGGCTGGAAGAGGGCCTCAGGACATCTAAATCTCTCATTGCCAATGGTGATGACCTGGCCATCCGGCAACTCGTAGCTCTTCTCCAGGGAAGAGGAGGAAGCAGCAGTGGCCATTTCTTGTTCGAAGTCCAGGGCTACATAGCACAGTTTTTCTTTGATGTCGCGGACAATTTCCCTTTCTGCTGTGGTGGTGAAGGAGTACCCTCGCTCTGTTAGAATCTTCATGAGGTAGTCTGTCAGGTCACGACCAGCCAGATCCAGACGCAGAATAGCATGGGGAAGTGCATAACCCTCATAAATGGGCACTGTATGGGTGACACCATCACCAGAGTCCATAACAATACCAGTGGTACGCCCAGAGGCATATAGGGACAAGACAGCCTGGATGGCAACATACATGGCTGGGGTGTTGAAGGTCTCAAACATGATCTGGAAGGGAAGAAAGTGTTAGCAGTGTAAGGCAACTGAGCATCACTCATGGAATTTGTTAGCATGCCAACATGCAAAAAGATGGTTAAAAAGTGCAACTCAAAAAGGTGGCAGACAGAAACCAAATAAAGATGAAGCAGAAAGAAACCTGGAGACTTCAAGGAGAAATCCCAGAAGCAGAAGAGCATCCTGGAAACATTGAAAACAAATCATTAGGTTCAGGAGAATTTAGAAGTGAACCAAGTTTGTGGAATGTGCACAAAACATTTATTAAAAGATTAATCACCTGTGTCATCTTTTCTCTGTTGGCTTTGGGGTTCAGTGGAGCTTCCGTGAGCAGGACAGGGTGCTCTTCTGGAGCAACACGGAGCTCATTGTAGAAGGTGTGATGCCAAATCTTTTCCATGTCATCCCAGTTGGTAACAATTCCATGCTCAATGGGGTATTTCAAGGTAAGAATACCCCTTTTGCTCTGAGCCTCATCACCTACATAGCTGTCCTTCTGGCCCATGCCAACCATAACACCCTGGAAGGGGAAACCATTATTACTTCAGATAAACTAGTTCTGATTGCAGGCTTATCAGTTTAATGAGAGCCATTTGTATTCATAGCTTACCTGATGTCTTGGGCGCCCAACAATGGAGGGGAAAACAGCACGAGGAGCATCGTCTCCAGCAAAACCAGCTTTGCACATACCAGAACCATTGTCGATGACAAGTGCAGCAATCTCATCATCTGCCATTTTAGCTGAAAAGAAGTTTTTTTTAAAAAAAAGCTTTTATTGGAAGACTGCAGACCAACCTGATGAACTGCAAGAAAAGTAAAACATAATTGCAGCCAAAATTGTCAAAGACTAAAAGGGAACAGTTTCCCTGGGGGAAGGGGGCTAGAGACTTTGGAGTAAACTCATTTTTTCCCCCCTTAAACAATCATGTGCTGGTCCGCAGGGTAGAGAACAATGTTTTCCATGGCTCAGCTAATCAGATTGAAGACTTCCATAAAAGGCTATGGCTGGAGTCTAGCATGGATAGACCCCACCCCCTCACTCAGCCTGAACTTCAGAAATGATCACTCCTCTACATTTTTTAAATAAAACTCCCATTCACAGAAATCACAGTATCTGTCTTTCGTTAGATGTACCAGTCAGTCCAAACTGGGCACCAACCTCCCCCCCCCCCCACAGTTCTCAAGTTGCCCCTCATTAAACTCTGACCAATTTCCAATGAACTCCACCACCCCCCAAACCAAGCCCCACCCAAGCCCCTTTTCACCAACTGGATGAGTTTCAAACAAGTCAATTCCCCCCCCCCCTTCCCTGGGTCATCCCTGGTGTGGATGATGGGAATAAAACCTAACCAGAGAGGGAAAAAATAAGCCTGCCAGCCCCAGATAGGAGCTTCCCCAACCCCAAAGTGGATTGGAGCAGGAGCAGGAGCAGGAGCAGGAGCTGGAGCAGGAGCAGGAGCAGGAGCTGGAGCAGGAGCTGGAGCAGGAGCTGGAGCTGGAGCAGGAGCTGGAGCAGGAGCTGGAGCAGGAGCTGGAGCAGGAGCTGGAGCAGGAGCTGGAGCAGGAGCTGGAGCAGGAGCTGGAGCAGGAGCTGGAGCACCAATTCCAGCCACCATTTTAAAGATACTCCCAAATTTGAGACACCTTGGAAGTTGCAAAAGTCAAGGACATTTGCAAGGTTTCTTTTTAAAAAAAAAGCCAAGTTGCAAAAGTCAAGGACATTTGCAAGGTTTCTTTTTAAAAAAAAAGCCCCTTAATGGGCCTTTCCCGCCAACTTTTGCTGCAAATAAGCTCCCTCATCTCATGCATTTGTAAATTCTACATCCAGTATATCCCCCCCAAATTTGGGCTATTATAAAGCACCAGAGATTTAATTGCAGAGATTTAACGGGCCGTGAGAGGAGATGCTCCTCCATCCTCCCCCTCCCCCCCCAGACCGAACTCTTACTGCTACCTCTTCAGTTGATCTCAGTCCGACCACCAGCCACAAGCGCGTCCTCTCCCTGGAGCTCCCGGAGTCACTGTGACCGCTTTCCCCGTCGCCCCGCACTCTAATGGACCGAAGCTCCGCCCCCCTCCTCCTCCCCCTCCCCCCCCCGTCCCCGGGGCCGCGCGCACACTGCGCAGACAGGCCCATATTTGGGGATCTTTCACCAGCTCGCCCGCTCATTGGTCGGAGGCGCCGCGGCGCGCGCCCGCCGGTTTGACCGCCCGACACCCCGCCCCCCCTCCCGCGCGCGCCACCCCGGCCTCTGAATGGCCACCTGACGAGGCCCGGGGGACGGGTTACGGCATGAACCCGGGATTCGGGCTGCGGGGCCGTGATGAGATATGCGCGCCCCGGGGTTGCGTCCCGCCCGCCGAATGCGCCTCCCGTGGGGGCTGCTTCTGGGGAAGGCGCCGAGGCGAAGCCGGGCCTCCCGGAAAAATGAGTGGGGATGGACCAAGCCGGGAGGCCGCGGAGAGGCCGGAGCAGCGGCTTGTAACCATATTAGGAATTCTTCGGCGGTGCGGGCTGGCAGCCTCAATTCGAGTGGCTTTGCCTCGGAACCACGCCGAGAAGACACTGCGTGGGAGAGAGGGATGGGGACGAGGAGAGGAGCAGGACGGTGCAGAAGGGTGGTCCTTCCCACACAAAGAAAGGAGGCCACGGTGATGATGGAGCCCCCCTCAACACTGATCAACCCCCCCCCCCCCCCAACTGCAGCAGCAAAGCTCTCGGGGAAGGAGAATGCAATTGGAAAAAAAACACACCGTTCAGGCATATGATGGTCCTGCAAAAACCACAATCCTGCTGGAGCTCAAACCGTCTCCTGCAAACTCAAAGCAGGTCAAACGGTCTCCTGCAAAATCAAAGCAGGTCAAACGGTCTCCTGCAAACTCAAAGCAGGTCAAACGGTCTCCTGCAAACTCAAAGCAGGTCAAACGGTCTCCTGCAAACTCAAAGCAGGTCAAACGGTCTCCTGCAAACTCAAAGCAGGTCAAACGGTCTCCTGCAAACTCAAAGCAGGTCAAACGGTCTCCTGCAAACTCAAAGCAGGTCAAACCGTCTTCTGCAAACTCAAAGCAGGTCAAACGGTCTCCTGCAAACTCGAAGCAGGTCAAACGGTCTCCTGCAAACTCGAAGCAGGTCAAACCGTCTCCTGCAAACTCGAAGCAGGTCAAACCGTCTCCTGCAAACTCGAAGCAGGTCAAACGGTCTCCTGCAAACTCAAAGCAGGTCAAACGGTCTACTGCAAACTCAGCAGCTCAAACCGTCTCCTGCAAACTCAAAGCAGGTCAAACCGTCTCCTGCAAACTCGAAGCAGGTCAAACGGTCTCCTGCAAACTCGAAGCAGGTCAAACGGTCTACTGCAAACTCAGCAGCTCAAACCGTCTCCTGCAAACTCAAAGCAGGTCAAACCGTCTCCTGCAAACTCAAAGCAGGTCAAACCGTCTCCTGCAAACTCAAAGCAGGTCAAACCGTCTCCTGCAAACTCAAAGCAGGTCAAACGGTCTCCAGCAAACTCAAAGCAGGTCAAACGGTCTCCTGCAAACTCAGAGCAGGTCAAACAGTCTCCTGCAAACTCAAAGCAGGTCAAACGGTCTCCTGCAAACTCAAAGCAGGTCAAACGGTCTCCTGCAAACTCAAAGCATCTCAAATGGTCTCCTGCAAACTCAAAGCATCTCAAATGGTCTCCTGCAAACTCAAGCAGGTCAAACAGTCTGTGCAGCAAAGATAAAAGTACATAACCAACCTTCTGGGCTTGAGTCCCTTCATCAAGGTTCCTGTTCAGATGTACCCTTGCATCAGGTTATATGGGTCACTTTTGGCACCTTGTTAGAGCTCAGAGATCACGCGAGGCACCATACAAGTAAAACACGGGTCATTCTGTGTTGTTTTACAGAGAACTCTTGCAGAAAAGTGGGTAGATCATCGATTCAGACAGAGTTGGATTTTAGAGGGGAAAAAAAGGTACTGCTTGGGAGTCCGAACCCAGGGCTGAACTAACTTGTAAAAGGAACATCCGCCCCTCTGTTCCCTTCCAACTCTCCGAACTCCATATTATTTGAGTCAAGCTCCTCATACTATATTAAATCCATTGGTACAAAACCAATTTTACACTACCTGAATAATTCCAGGCTCAACTCCATGACACTGTGTTGGGGGAAAATTACATATTCCTGCATTTGTTTCTTGCTCTCACTCAAATTTGGTCACTGGTTTAATGTGGCTTTGCATGGGATTAATTGCAAACCAAAAATGAAAGTTGTGCAAAGACAAAAATCTTTGTCACACCACAGTACTTGTTAATTTTTCAAACTTTTGAGTTTTTTCTTTCAAGTTATTCATACATTCACCTTTTCTGTTTTTGCTAATCATCCTGTGTATTACAATCAATGTTTATCTGCATTCCTTTCTGTTATCCATTTCTTTTCATTCTTAAATAATTCTCTTTGCTATTTTCTTCTTTTGTTGTCACTGTTCAGTCATTACATTTAAATCTTACACTGTTTTATCATTAATAAATTACACAACCTTATATCACTAACTCCAGTGTAATAAGACTGTAAGACATAGGTCCAGAAATAGCCTATTCAGCCCATCAAGTCTTCCCTGCTATTTAATAATTTTCCCCCTTAGCCCCACTGGCTATTCAAGACCCTGTCTTAAATACACCCAATGACCTTTGGCAACAAATTGCACAGATTTACCACCCTCTGGCTGAAGAAATTCCTATGCATTTCTGTTCTAAGCGGACACCCTTCAATCCTGAAGTGGTGCCTTTTTGTCCTAGAGTCTCCCACTATGCGAAACAAACTTTCTACATCTACTGTGACCATGTTTCAATGAGATCCTCCCATGCTCCTAAATTCCAACAAATAAAGGCTATCAAATGCTCTTCATATGATAAATCTTTCATTCCTGGAATGAACTTCCTTTGAACCTTCTCCAACTTCAGCATTTCTTAAATGAGGAGCCCAAAACTGCTCATTATCCTCCAAGTGAGGATTCACCAGTGCCTTATAAAGCCTCAACATCACATCTCTGCTCTTATATTCAATTCTTCTCAAAATGAATGCCAGCATTGCATTTGCTTTCTTCACCACAATCTCAATATGCAAGTTTACCTTCAGGCTAATCTAGTATAATCACTCTACAAATTGTTTTTTTTTGCATTTCCTAAATTGTAGCAGTCATCACACGTCAACTATTCATAGGATATAAAGTGCTTTGGGGACTATTGGAAGGAGTGGGAAAGGCACTATATACAGACATAGCTTTTATTTTCAATGAATGAGATCTGAGATACGTTGACAAAACTCTTTGTCATGTTCTAAAATATCAACTTTTCCCATATCTAAAAGGGTAACTGTATGACAGTTGTGGAGCTAATCCACCTGTACTGGAATGCACATTCAAGTGTTATTCATTTACAGACTGTGTCATTATTACTCTTGGGCAAGTTAAAGTGATCAACCTTTTCGAACTACTGCAGTTCTTCTGGTGAAGGAACTCCGTCAGTTTTGTGGGGTAGTGAATGAAAGACTTAAGCTCATGATAATATTTTCGAGGCAGACCTTGGAATTTGCTGGTTATGGAACTTACTTCTGCTGCTTTTTTGCTTTCAAGTGAACAAAGTGTGAGATGAATTCTACAAAACATTTAAAGACTTATTAATTCCGCCCCTCCTGGATGTAATCAACCAGATTGATGAAACACAAAGCTTACCAGATTCATGTAAAACAGCAATAATTACAGTAATACTAAAGCAAGGGAAAGATCCACTCTCACCAGCGTCATATAGACCAATATCTTTACTAAACACAGATTATAAGATAATAGCTAAACTATTAGCAAACAGATTAGCAGAACATGTACCGAAAATGGTAAATTTAGACCAAACTGGATTTATCAAAAAAAGACACACAACAGACAATATTTGTAAATTTATTAACTTAATTCATGCAGTAGAAGGAAATAAAGCACCTACAGTAGCAGTTGCTTTAGACGCAGAGAAGGTCTTTGACAGAGTAGAATGGAATTATTTGTTCAAAGTATTGCAAAAATTCAATTTACCGGAGAAGTATATAATTGGATTAAAGCATTATATAAGGGACCGTTAGCGAAAGTGACAGTAAATGGACATGTATCAAAGCAATTTAACTTAAGCAGGTCAACGCGGCAGGGATGCCCACTATCACCTTTATTGTTTGCGTTAGCTATAGAACCACTAGCAGAATTGATAAGAATAGATAATAATATAAAAGGAATAAAAATAAAAGACAATGAATATAAAATCAGTCTATTTGCGGATGATGTTATAGTGTACTTAACAGAACCAGAACTATCAATAAAAGAATTATATAAGAAATTGAAGGAATATGGAGAAGTGTCGGGTTACAAGATAAATGTAAATAAAAGTGAAGCAATGCCTATGAATAATGCGGATTTCTCAAAATTTAAGAAGGAATCTCCATTTAGATGGCAAATGCAGGCAATAAGATACCTAGGTGTACAAATAAACAAAAATTTCGGCCAACTATATAAACTTAATTATTATCCACTAATGAAAAAATTACAGGACGATTTAGAGCATTGGAAAGATTTGCCACTAACACTAATAGGAAGGATAAACTGTATTAAAATAAACATTTTTCCAAGGATATTATACTTATTCCAGGCATTGCCAATACAACTGACAGAAAAATTCTTCAAGGAGTTGAAGAAAATAATAAGGAAATTTTTATGGAGAGGGGGGAAACCGAGGATAGCACTAGATAAATTAACAGAATGGTATAAACAAGGAGGCTTACAACTGCCAAACTTTAAAAATTATTATAGAGCCGCACAATTAAGATACCTATCAGATTTTTATCAAACAAGGGAAAAACCAGACTGGATGAGATTAGAATTAGATAAAATAGGGGAAAAGATACCTGAACACATATTATATAAATGGGATGAAAAATTGGTACAACATAGAACTTCTCCAGTATTACATCATCTCCTCAATATTTGGAAGAAGATTCATGTAGAAAGAAATAAAACAAATTATCAATTACCAAAACTAATATTGACGCAAAACAAGTTACTCCCTTTTACAATAGATAACCTTTCCTTTAGAGAATGGGGAAAAAAAAGGATTAAAAGAATAGAAAATTGTTTTTCAGGAAATAGATTCTTATCCTTTGAACAAATGAAAGATAAGTACAATATAACTCAAGATACAGCGCTGGCATATTACCAATTGAGATCCTACTTGAAGGATAAATTAGGAAGGAGTTTGAGTTTGCCAGAGGCAAGTAACCATGAATATGTGATTACAGATACAATGATAATCAAAAGATTTATAACAAATATGTATATTAAACTGCAAGAAAAGGAGAATGAGGAAACAAATGGTAAAACTAAACAAAAATGGGAACAAGATTTAAATATAAAGATAAAAAAGGAAACATGGGAGAAATTATGTTCTGGAACGATGAGAAATACAATAAATACGAGGTTACGTATGATACAATATAACTGGATACACAGACTATACATTACACCTCAAAAGTTAAATAAATGGGACCCAACAGTATCTGATAGATGTTTTCAATGTAAAAAAGAAATGGGAACAACAATTCATGCAATCTGGACATGTGAGAAAGTAGAAAAATTTTGGGAAGATCTCAATCAGATATTAAATAAAATAACAGAAAACAATATACCAAAGAATCCAGAGTTATTTTTCCTAAGTAACATAAAAAACAAAGAATTTAGAATTGATTTGGAGGATGCACAAAAAAGATTTGTTAAGATAGCTCTAGCCGTAGCAAAAAAATGTATTATGTCAACCTGGAAATTGGAAGATAATTTGAAAATACAACAATGGTATATAGAAATGAATAAATGTATTCCATTAGAAAAAATAACATATAGTTTAAGAAATAATATTGAAATATTCAAACAAATATGGGAGCCTTACATTAAATACAATAGCGAAAACCTACTGGGGACAATCATTACCTAAGTTGATGGAAGGAGAAGGAAAGAAAAGAATGGACTCAGTAGAATTTCTGGTGTATTTTTGTTGAGTGACAACATTGTCTGACTGGTTTAATGTATCCTAGATTGTATACCTTAAATGGATGGGAGGGGGGGGTGGGGGGGGGTGGGTTGGGAGGAGGGAGGTGGGGGGGAGAAAATGTCACTGTATATGTGTGAAAAGGAAAAAGTGTGTATCATGGCTAATGTGATTTATGGTGTGAAAAATAAAAACTTAAAAAAAAAGTGTGAGATGTGTTTTCAGATAGTCACGGTGAGTAAGTACATCACATTTTGTAGTTAGTTGGTGCACATCAAAGCCACATTTCAATTCCACATTTGTGCTGAATTGATTAATATTGTGCAGATTAACTTAGCGTTTTACCAATAGGCGAAGAAATAGGATTCACTCAAATTGGCTGCTTTAATATCTGACACAGATCTGAGGTCACCAAACATTTCTGAGCTACCTGAAGACAACTGGAGGAGCATTAAAGCAGAGAAGCAGAGAGAAAAAAAATTGTTAATTCTAAAGAAAAATGAGCCGTGCACTAACATTCTTTAATATTTTCCAGGATTGCTGGGATGAACCCTAATATCCTTGTTTTAATATCACATTTCAACCTTGGTAATTAAGAGTCTGTAACATTTGTCTCCCCTGACAAACATCATTGTAAAGGTGTTGTTTCAGAGATGAAAAATCAAAAGCTCATCCTGGTGTAACTACCATGTGCATGTACACATTACTTCCTGATACAAATTTAATTCAATTTATTGCAATATTCAGCATTATTCAAGAATCAATAATGTAACCCAAACTGATAAACAAGATTGCATACTTTGTTCAACAGTTCAGATTTGATTTCATACACATCATCCTGATCTTGATTTCTATGGTTCTTTACATTCCTTTCCATTCCATTTCACTTACCTGGCTCATCCACTGATCTGCATCTGAATTCATCATTCTGGTGTCAGCTCACTAAGTAATTTTCTTACTTAATTTCAACCAGTAAATTCAGCTTCTCCCACAATAAAAATCATCATTATTTCCTCTCTTCCTGCAACATTACTGGCTTGCCACCCCATTCAGAATATTTTAAACATCTAATCAGTTATTTTCTCCTACACATCACTGCATATTCTAGCTTTATACACCATCACTGTCTTTCCAACTAATTGCCTCAAACATACCCTGCCAGATCACTGGCAAATCAAGCAGTGCCATCTACTGTAAGCTCCTTCCTCACAAATATTTAATGCCTTTTGTACCTCATCTGTTACTTCTATCTTCACTGACCCCCAGTGATTTCCCCAATATTCTAATAAAAGATCTAATTGTTTAATTCCATTTTTTTCCCCATTTGCACCCATCCCACCACTTAGAAGTGCTCATCCCATTTCTATTTGCACTACTGACCAAAATCTGTTTATTTATTTATTTGTATGGCTGAATACTATTTTAACCAGGCTGGTTTTTCTACTTCAAAAAGAGAAGTAAAGAATCTCATTTGAGATGCTTGGTAATAAAGTTAGGAAGCTGTAGGCCTTCCAACTCATAATGTTTTTACATCAGTTATATTTGACTCCACAAAAACTGAATAGAATGAAATCAATTTATCAGATCAATGTTTTACGTGTGTCCCAAGGTAAGACCTTTTTGGGTGGATTTAGGGATTTTTTTTAGAACAGGTTACAGGCATTATTTCCACTAAACGCAGATTTATTCCTGTTGGGCAATATAGAAGGAACAAGACCTAAGTTGAAATTATCAATATATCAAACAAAACTTGTTAAGTAGCATTAGCAGTGGGAAGAAAATATATTGCAGTGACTTGGAAATTGTATTCACATTTAGGTATGGGATGATGGAATGCAGGAATTCAAAGCTGTATCCTTTTAGAGAAAATCACATACAACTTGAGAAATAAATATGGTATATTTTTGTGAATTTGGAGCCCGGACAACCTCAAGGGGCTACAGGAGGGTATTCTCCAAGGTCGACCTTGGTGCCCGGGTATCACCAAATCCCGGTGCACCCTGAGGACATACCCAAAATGGCCATCGTCACCCCCTTCTGCTTGTTCATGTTCCTACGTATGCCGTTCGGGCTCAAGAACGCTGCCCAGACCTTCCAGCGCCTTATGGACATAGTGGGCAGGGATTTGAATTTTGTATTTATTTACCTGGATGACATCCTTGTCGCCAGCAGAGATGGGGCAAAAGACAAGTCTCACCTGAACATCCTCTTCTCCCGACTGGCCGACTTCAGCCTAACGATCAATCCGGCCAAGTGCCATTTCGGGAAAGAGTCCATGCAGTTCCTGGGCCATAACATCAAGGCCAAAGGAGCCACACCCGCCACTATGAAGGTCGCTACGATCAGGGAGTTCCCACACCCGGACAACCTCAAGGGGCTACAGGAGTTCACAGTATGGTCAATTTCTATAACTGTTTCATTACAGGCGCTGCGCGCATCATGCAGCCGTTCTTCGCCCTCATCGCAGCCAAAGTCAAGACACTCGCCTGGACTCCAGAGGCCAGCAGGGCATTCGAAGCCACGAAAGATGCCCTCACGAAGGCTACCCTGCTTGTCCACCCATGCACCAAACTGCATATGGCGCTCTCCGTCGATGCCTCTGTCACAGCCGTCGGCGCCGTCCTGGAACAGCAGGTGAACGGACAGTGGAAACCACTGGCATTCTTTAGCCGACTTCTTTGCCCGCCAGAGCGCAAGTATAGCGCTTTCGATCGTGAGTTGCTGGGCATGAACCTGGCGGTGTGTCTTTTCTGCTATTTCTTGGAGGGGAGGCCTTTCACTATTTTTACCGACCACAAACCCCTCACTCTGGTGCTCGCGATGGCAAGAGATCCCTGGTTGGCCCACCAACAGTGTAACCTTTCCTTCGTGTCGGAGTTCACCACCGGCATTCGGCACAAGGCGGGGAAAGACAACGTGGTCGCCGATGAACTCTCACGACCGGCCATTTGCACGGTGACACCCGGCTTCCTTGACTTCACCCAGCTCGCCCGGGACCAGAAGTCCAACGAGGAGATGCAGGCCTTCAGGACTGCCATCATGGGCCTGCGGTTCCAGGACCTCCCGACTCCTCTCGGTGAGGGCACCGTCCTGTGCAATGTCTCCATGGGCACCCCGCGACCAGTGGTTCCCCAGCAGTGGTGCAGGCAACATGTACCATATCCCTGACCTTTCCCACCCTTCCATCAGGTCCACAGTCCATATGGTGGCAGAACATTTCATCTGGCACGGGCTTCGGAAGAAAATTGCGGACTGGGCCAGAACCTGCACCCATTGTCAGCTTTCCAAGGTACACAGGCACACCAGAGTGCCTGTACAAGATTTCGAACATGTCCAGGAATGGTTCACCCAAGTACATGTGGACTTCGTCGGACCCTTGCCCAATTCCCAAGGTAACCGTTACCTTTTCACAGTGGTAGACTGCACCACTCGTTGGCCCGAGGCGATCCCAAAGCCAGATACCTCCATGGACTCCTGCTTCCTAGTGCTTTTGAATGGTTGGGTTGCCCGGTTCAGCATCCCAAACCACCTCACTAGTGATCGGGGCACCCAGTTCACCTCTGCGCTCTGGGTACTGCTCGCCAACAGGCTGGGGATTGAGGCTACATCACACCACAGCCTATCACCCACAGGCCATTGGACTAGTCGAGCGATGGCACTGCCACCTTAAGTCGGCACTTATGGCCCACCTCATCGGCCCGGACTGGGTGAATGAGCTGCCTCGGGTGCTTCTGGGCATCCACCCAAAGAAGAACTACAGGCGTCATCAACCAAGCTGGTCTACGGTGCACCGCAAGCCCTACCCAGTGAGTTCATCAACACACCTCACAAGCCCCAGCAGTCACCGCACGGTCTACTTCCCCACCTCCGGGCCCAGTTGGATTCCTTCACACCCCCACCGCCGCCCAGACATAGCACACGGGCCTCTTATGTCTCCAGCGAGCTGTACTCCGCAGAATACATTTTTATCAGGTGGGGCCCGTCCACAACACCTCTACAAAGACCATATGAAGGGCCCTACAAAGTCATCCAGCGTTCAGGATCCACTTTCACACCGGACATCGGTAGTAAGAGGGTACTGTTTACGGTGGACAAGTTAAAGCCAGCCCACCTCTACCCCACTGATCCAGTAGTTGTGGCCCAACCCAAGAAGTGAGGCCGCCCAGCAAAAAAGGACATTGGCGCCGGTTCTGGGGAAGGGGGGGCTGTGTGGCGGTTCGCCATTAGGCAGGCGAACCAGCCCTTCTTGTCATGCATGCGGCGGGGCAGCCGGCCAAAATGGCACTGTCGGGGGTTTCCTCCCGACCTCAGCACCAGGCTCAGATGCCCGTGCTTGGGGACCCACGTGACGCCGTGGAGACGTCGGGAGCCCCCAGCGCGGTTCTTAGCCAGGTCCGAGCTGGGAGAATAAGACTAGCCAGGCAGCCTGCAATAAATCAGTTTTTGCTAACTGAACTCAACCCTTCAGTGTAGTCGCTGCTACAGTGCCTCCAATTGCATTCAGTTCATCACAATGGACCTGGAATACTATGTGGGAACATCCTAGCAAAAGGGCACATTCAGAGCTCCTGTGTTGAATATGGATGAAAGATTCTGGGTTAAAGGGGTGTATTTTTGGTTGGATACAGTTACTATCTGTATCTGAAAAGATGTTGTTGGATGTAAAGAGATTGGGCTGAATCTTGCTGGAGGGAGCAGCCAATGTTCAGCCATTTGAATAAATGAATCCTTTATTGTATGAGCACTGCACTGTCAAGACCCAGTCACCATCCAGTGGTTTTCAAGCTGCCCCCCCTAAAACTCACATTTCACCTTACACAATCCCTATGTCATAAAGTGCTCTTTGATTAGTAAGGGATTGCTTAAGTTGGTATGTGAGTGCTGCATTCATGAGCCCAGAAGTACACAAATTGTACTGACAATAACCACAGCAGTGCGAGTATAATACATCTTTAATAAACTAATATGTACACTAAGAGGTCTTGTCTCTCTGCAAGACCAACCTGGAAGGCTAGACTGTAGCTCTGGACTGCTTTATAGACAAGGTCACCAAGATGAACCCTGGTGACCTAGTGGTGTAATTACATATCACCACAGTGAGTGGAAAGAAAAAGGTTTGAAAACCACTTTTAATTGTACCTCATTGACTCGTTATGTGCACAGTTTCATAACTCCAAAGGAAATGGGCCAATGACAATTTTTCTCAAGCAAAATATTTCAGTGACTATTGGGCCTAGAGCAGTGGTTCTCAACCTTCCCTTCCCACTCACATCCCACCTTAACTAATCGCAGAACACTTATGGCATAGGGATTGCTTAAGGTGGAATATGAATGTAGGGGGACAGTTTGAAAACCACTGATCTCGGCAGCACAGAGATGCAGCTTGTAGAGCTGAGACATTTCATCTATGTAGACTTTCCATATTTTCCATGTGACTCAGTTTGGCTCCAAAAAGAATTTTCAGAAAACTGAGGATTTCAGATTGTTTCAAAGATCCTCGTATATCTGAAATTTCTGGGTTCGAAATTTTTTGGATAAATGAGGATTTCTGATTTTTCTGAAAAAAATTCGGAGCTGAACAGACATCAATTCCTGGTTCAAAAAACATTGAACAAATGAGGATTTTGGATAATCTGATTTCAGATAATCGGAGTTGTACTGTATTTGAGATGGATTTGGACAAATTTATGGAGATGATAATGATGGTAACTTTCCAGTATCTTGAGGTGCTCTAGGCCTCAGAGCATATACGAGGAAATGCATCACTGATGCTCCATGGACCAAGTGATTTGTGCTAGGTATGAAGTATTGATTTTCAATCACCTTTTATTCAGTTCAGTGCTACTACATTGAAGGCAGTAGTGAAATTTTATCATTAACATCTGCCTTCACCCAAAGGTGTCTCCCAAGATATGAGAAGTATTCCAAGGTTTTTCCATGAACCTCTATTGTCAGGGGATAGATGGAATCACACAGCATAGAAACAGGCTCTTCATCCTACTGAGTCCATGTTGTTAATGCTGATATTGCATGTGAGGCCCACCATCTTTGGTGAATGAGTTGACAATGGCTTGGAGTTCAACCTCTAAGCACCATCTGTGTATCTGTTTATTACAACTGGAATACTGAGGTTCAGTAACTTTCCCTTTAGGGTATCATTGCAACAATTTGAACCGTTTCCCATTAATTTTGAAGATGAGACGCAACACTGTCCAAAAACAGATCAAGAAAAATGTTGGGGCAAAGACATAGTCTTGCTTAGTACCGATCTTTGATGGGTTGACCTTGCATATTGTCACAGAGCAAGTGTAAGATGGAGACACATATTGGTCGACAGCTGAATTTGAGAACAATGTTCCACAGTTCCTCGGCATGTGATGTGCTACCTCCAACATTTATTTTGGACATTCTCTTCTCAGATGTGGATGATAAGATTGTGGATTTGTGACTGAAGCACTTAAGTAATGAGTTTTAGAATAGCAGGGTTACTTACTATCTGTGGCGAAGCTCTTGTTATTCTTTTAGTTGGGATCTGGTCTTTCAACTTCTTGTCAGTCTGGACCAGTGGCTTGAGTAGGTTGCTGTGTGATGGAGTCAAGGGCATTTATATCAAGGACAGAGTTGTAGATCAGGATGTCTTTGAATTGTTCTTTCCAGTGGGTGTTAACTGCCCCTCTGTCCCAGATGAACTCATTCCCATTTTTAACTGACCTTCCCCTCCTTTTTTCATGCAATATTTGTTATTTAGTACACATGTCTGCTGGATTTCTACCTTCAAATACCTGTCTAGCCATTGAAGAATGGTAGAGCTTTAGTCCAGGAACTGCTTATATATGCCGCTAACCAGCTACATAATCTTCTGGTTCTTCTCATCAAAGTAGTTCTGATTCTTCTTGATAGAGAAACCAAGAGTTTTGGTCGGTGTTAACAATGGCAGATTTTGGGGAAGCTTTGGACATTCATATCTCCTGAAGGCTGAGAATTGACATGTTGTGAAAAGCAGTCAGACAAATGATTGCTTATTGTGTCAGAAATCTTCTGCAGATTTCATGATCATCTTCTATTACAGAAACATTGTAATGAATTCATCCAACCCATAATCACTTTCTACAATGGGTTACTAGTCGACAATCATCAACTCGAACATTGGTAGATTACCCTTCCTCTCAAGTGCAGGAACATTCGGGGAAATTGGTGTCTAGACTGTTTTGTACTTTAGATTACTTTATGTGCAAATTAATTATTGATCAAGTGGCCAACCACTCATAGTGGGTTGAGCTGTAAAGACCAAGTTTAATTCCTAGGCTAGGTTAAAAATAAATTGAATTTGCTGGAGTTATGAAAAGTAACTGAAAGCTTGAAAACATTCATCAGGTTGAGCAGCATTTGGGAAGAAAAACAGAGTTCTGACAAAGGATCTTAAACCTATAAAATTAACTTTCTCTCTCCACAGATGCTTCCCATCCTGCAGGGTGATTTGTGAGTTAGCTCAGGTCGCTGAAGCAGTGGCTTTGGATCTCAAGAGTATCAGAACAAAAGAGAACAAATATGTCATCCTGCTTCTGACTGGTCTTATGTGGTTACTTCTGTCAACATGTCGAGTTACATCTGTATCTCTGGCATAACCTGATCATTCCAGAGAAAATGAAAAACAGGAAATTGATAATCATGAGAATGAAGGAGTTTATATTTGGTAAGGAGATTTCACATTTTCAAAGATGGAATTTCACAAACTCCAACATAAAAGGATGACTAGCAAAAACCAGGCCGAAAAGGGAATAATTTACAGACCAGAGGGAATTTGCAGGGCTACTAGAAACATGGTAACTAGATTGCTCCACAAATACCCTGCAGATACTTGTTAGGCTGAATGACCAAAAATATCACTCAGCAAACAATGAAATATGTTTTTTTTAAAATGTAAATGTCAATGGTTTCTTATAAGGTTCAGACCTTCCAAGATATTCAACAGGCACCAGTAATTCATTGGGCTAAGTCTACAGTATTGCAAATGACCTTGTAAACACTTAATGTTACTTATTTATGAATTGCTTTCAGCTTAAGTGATTTGGTACACCACAGTAACTAAAATATGTATGTACATGAACTCAGAATAATTGGAATATGCTTTTACTATTTGCCAAATTGTGTTCATTTCCCCAATGACTTTCAACGATAGATTTTAATTCAAATAATTTCCTATCTTTTTACAATATCATGTAAACCCAAGAAGGGGATGACTATGAATAAATCTTGTCATTTGCATTAAAGGCATTCATGCTATTTCCCAAATTCTGAAAGCATACGGCTTTGCCATCCTTATCATTCATTCTTCTGCAGGAGAGGGGCATTAGCAGTTTAACAATTTTAATTTTATGTAACTACGAGCTGACTCAAATTGTACGATTCATAGTAAGGACATTTACCCTCAACACACAAAGTAGAGAGTTGATAGAAACATTGCTTCTTTAACAGCTGAGACCAAGAGAAAACCTTCAACCAGATATTACACATGTACATGATGACATGGGCTTTGGGGAGGGAACGTGGAATTGGATTAAACTACTCCACTCAGTCATCCATAGTGCAGTCCAAATCAATGGGTGAGAAACAGATAACTTCCCCATCAAGTCTAGAATTAGGTAAGGCTGCCTGTTCTCTCCAGTCTTATTTGTGCATTGCAGATAGCCCTTTTGCCAAATTCAAGAAGGAAGGACGATGGCATAAGAGGAATGATGTTACCAGGCAATGGTATCTGCTGAATGCAGATTCGCTAAGAGTGTGTGGAGAAGGATGCAAGGGTCCTTGCCATGGTACATCCATGACAGAGGACTCTGATTTACAGGCTGTTACCCTAATGGTGCTATTAAATCCTAATAAACCATGAATTTAATTTTCTTATAATTTTATTCAATATAATTTAAAATATTTAATTATGTTACTTTTGTTTCAAAGAACAATAAATTTGATGCTAATATAGTTGACCATAACTTTTAGCCTTTAATTTAAATGCTGAAACTTTGACTTGTCCAATAAGATAAAACAGTTGCAGGGCCAGTGTTTAATATTAAATTTTCATTTTAGTTTGAGCATTACATATTCAAGAACTAATACAGTACATTCCACTAAACCAGTCATTCTCAACTTTTTTCCTTCCACTCACATACCACCTTAAGTTCTTTCTTTGGCTTGGCTTCAGGGACGAAGATTTATGGAGGGGTAATGTCCACGTCAGCTGCAGGCTCGTTTGTGGCTGACAAGTCCGATGCGGGACAGGCAGACACGGTTGCAGCGGTTACAGGGGAAAATTGGTTGGTTGGGATTGGGTGTTGGGTTTTTCCTCCTTTGCCTTTTGTCAGTGAGGTGGGCTCTGCGGTCTTCTTCAAAGGAGGTTGCTGCCCGCCGAACTGTGAGGCGCCAAGATGCATGGTTTGAGGCGAGATCACCCACTGGCGGTGGTCAATGTGGCAGGGACCAAGAGATTTCTTTAGGCAGTCCTTGTACCTCTTCTTTGGTACACCTCTGTCACGGTGGCCAGTGGAGAGCTCGCCATTTAACACTATCTTGGGAAGGCGATGGACCTCCATTCTGGAGACGTGACCTGCCCAGAATCCTTTACTAACCACAGAGGACCTAGGCATCCCATGTGGTTAGTAAGGGATTACTTCAAGAGGTATGTGAGTGGGAAAGAAGGTTGAGAATCATTGGATTAAATTGAACAACTAAATGTAAGGATGTTCAGACAATTTTTGCTCAAGTAGAACAAATGTGTTTGAAGGCAGACTACTGTTGTTTCAATAAATTACCACCAGACAGCACTGAGAAATCACCTTGCCAACAGGCAGTGTTTTAACATAGATTGTGTAGGTGCTGTTTTAAAACATTTTTTTGGAGGCACAAATGCTTTCTTAGTTCAGCTGTATTTGAAATAATTGAAATAAAGAGTGGACAAATTTGAATCTTCAGTTTAAAATTATGCAAACATTTTGAAGGTTTGAAAGAAAACAGAAAATGCTGGAAACTTCAGCAGATAGGGCTGAAAAATGCCCTATTACTCCTCTCCCCCAACTTACCACAGAGTTTCCCATTTGTTCAGTCTTCCTCTGTGACACCCAGAACTCTTCATGCCTCTATAGCTGTTTCTATTATAATTCTTACCATTTCTGATAGTTTGAAATGTTGGATCCATTTCTCAGAAGCATGAAAATCTTGCATTAACAAATCTTTAAAAATAGTATTCAACTTATGTAATTTCCATTATCATACAATTTTTCATTTACATTATCAGTCATATTTTAGTTTGTTTGCATGGTTTTATAAATTTACATAATTATTTAAAAAATAACTGTGTAGTCATTGTTTTGATTCACAATTAATGATCGACTTTGCAACACCTAAAATCTCTCACAGATGCATGTAAATGATCAAATATAATACTGAGTCCATTATTGTCTCACCTCCACACTACCTTCTTTTTGTAGGCCCGAAAACCTGGACTGCTCGGGGATTCCGTTGGTCCAGATTTTTGGATTTTCCAGATTCCATGGGCACAACTTTTAAAATCCAAATTTAAGGAGGAATAAAGAAGAGATGAACAGGTAAATTTTGATAGCCTATACAGTATGCTTCATTTATCAAAATGAGCAGTTTTAAAGAAAAGCACACGCGAAAGCCCGTTAAATTGAAAAATCCAGATTCTCAGGTGGTCTGGATTTCTGGCATCCAGATTTTTGGACTTCTATTGGATTTATCTCATTGTTGTCAACGAGACCTGAGGGATAATGCACTACCAGAGATTGATAATTGGATATTAGGCAGAAAGCAAAGAGTGAAATAAGACATAAATTTCTCAGAGCCCCACAGGATGAGTACTTATGCCCCAGTTATTTACAACCCATAACAACCATTTGGCTGAGAGAATGAAATGACATAGTTCTATGTTTGCTCATGACACTAAGCTTAGTGAGTAGAGAGGAGGATATAAAGGAACATGGAATCCATGGTGGAAAAGTGTGAAGTTATCGACTTTGGTCAAATAGTCATAAAAAGTTGAGCATATATTAAATGGTGAGAGAATGGAAGTATTGATGTTCATAGGGATCACAGTTGAAAGAAGACCAGCACGAAGGTGCAGCAATCATTTGGAATACAACTAGTATACTAGCCTTTAATATGAGTGGAGTTTGAATAGTAAGGAAGTCTAATTGCAATGGTACAGTCTCGGTGAGACCCTACCCAGAATATTGTGTAAGTTTTGATCTCCCCACCTAAGATATGGAGTGCAGCAGACTCACAATGCGTTTCATGTAAAATAATTAGAATGATTGATTATGAATTAAGCACATTTGCTATGAATTACTGTTACTGCACATTTTTGAGTGATTAACTTTTCTGCAATTTCCCCAGAGACAGAGTTGTAACTAACGAAACTTAATGGGTCTTTTCTTAGGAGCTCAGCTAGGATATATTTTTGGTGAGAAACCTATAGTAACATTTAAAAGACAGTGCAGGACAAGAAAGCTCAGTAAAAGTAAAGCAAGAAGCCCAAACTAATGAGTATGTTTTCCTTTTTGTGTTTCTGCCCCACGTGGGAGTCAGCATGACTGTATTGTAGGTAAGGGAAGGATTATGTGAAAATCTCTTGTAATGTTCTGGAGAAGGTTGGTATCCATTCCCCAAGATAAGCCAATACCATCAGGATAAAACCATCTTGCTTAGAGTTCTGTCAGAAGATAAATACAACCCTTAATTTCTTTTGATCAGGGTTTCTAATTACCAAGGTATCAAAACACAAGATCTTTTATGTTGGTAAGATTTGTTTTCATGTCCTGCAGCTTTTTGATTGTACTATCTCTAGAATTGATTAGGTAATAGATGCCTTGCCAAACCAAGTAAAGAAGAAGGCAGTGTGTAAGTAAAACTAATGACATGAGACTCAGTATGAAATAATCATTAAAAATCAATCCACTAAGGCTAGCGGTATAGAATTTATTCCAACACAGTTGAAACTTAATCTGTGCTGTTAGGAAAATAGGAATGCGACTTGCAAATCAGAACCTAACCACCACTTTGAAAAGATTAAACACATAATAAAATTAAAGGATTCTTAAGTAGATATAATTCTCACTGGGCTCCAGAAATAGCTATAAAATTGTACTATGTGTTGACAATAAATACTTATTAGTGTTATGATATTAAAATTAGATGTTTTATTTAAAGAATTATGAATTGTAATATGTTCACGTTTAGGGCAGTTATATTTCTGGATCAAATCCAGCTTCTCTCTGACCGAGATGGCAGGACATTATTTTCATAAAAGACCTCAATGTTCTACAGACTAATTGTAAGTGTGATAATATGATCCATGATGATTTATTCTCAATTCTCTTTGTTTCCTTCAAGGTGAGAAAACTGACATTTCTTCTTCGCCAAGCAAGAAGTGAAATTCCACCTTTTGTATAATTTTAGCAAATAAACTTATTTTTGCAAACATCTGGTAACTGATAGGTAAAATAGCTCTAAAGGACTGAATTGCAACACAGTACAGAAGGGAGGAATTCCAATTGGCCCTGTTCTCACTGCTGCCATCAGGAAAGAGGTCTCGGTGCCACAAGACTCGCACCACCAGGTTCAGGATCAGCTGCTCCCCCTCCACCACCAGACTTCTCAACGACAGACTCAATCAGGGACCCATTTAAGGGCCCTTTTTACACTTTATTGATTTTTTTTTCTCTCTGTATTGCACAGTCAGTTTGTTACATTTCTTTATTTGTTTACCTGTGTATGTTGAGGACAGTTTTTTTCTGCGCTACCAATAAGTGGTAATTCTGCCTGGCCTGCAGGAACAAGAATCTCAGGGTTGTATGTGATGTCATGGATGTGCTCTGAGAAGAAATCTGAAATGAACCTGAAATCTAAAATGTCAAGACTGCCTCTTGCTTCCCCATGGATGCTGCATGACCTGCTGAGCTCCTCCAGCACTTGTGTGATCTGCTATTACCACAAGTGCTGCCTGATCTGTTGACTTACACATTTTCTGTCTTTATTTCTATGTCCCAGCTGTTAGTCAATACCCTAATTACCTTATATTTGAAATCACTCTCCTCTCCTAATCAATTAAATGAGATAAATATCACTTAATTTTAGACTAAACAATTCCTTGAATTCCTCTTCCCCCAAAAATGATTTATTTGCTGTTTACAAAAGAATACGTGCCTTAATTACTTTTCTTCTCAAATTCACTTCTTCTCCACCTTATCAATAAAATGAATAGGAAAAGTTTGAATGTGGAATAACATTCATGTCACGACAATTAATATAACATTTCTTGCAAAGTGTTTCTATCTTAGAAGTATTCCTCTGGGTAAATTGTGCGAATTGCAGATGCACGGCAGGTACAACTTGATTCTGGCCTGGTTCAGGACCAAAATAGATTATGTGCTGCAAGAAGCCTGCGCCCGAGGCAACAAAAAATGGAATCTTTTGAATTTTTTATTATAATGACCAACAGGCATCTCTTGGTCTATCAAAGAGAAAAATTCAATTGCTGGAAATCCAAAATAAAACAAGAAAATTCTGGAATGAACAGGCCAGGTAGCATTTGTGGATAGACAGTTTTAATGCAAATGAAAGCTTCCGTTCTGATGATATGTATTGCACCTGAAATGTTATCTTTAATTTTATTTTTTTTAGATTTAGACATGCAGCACAGTAACAGGACCTTTCAGCTCATGAGCCCATCCCAGCTAATTACCCCCATTTAACCTTCAACCCCCGTATGTTTTGAAGGGTGGGAGGAAACCGGAGTACCAGAGGAAAATCCACACAAACACGGGGGTGAATGTACAAACTCCTTACAGACAACACTGGATTCAAACCTGGGTCACTGGGGCTGTAACACCATTGCACTAACTGCTACGCTAACCGTGCTGCTCAATTTCTATTTCTTTCTCTCCATTTGCTGCATGACAGAATCATCAGTATTACCAAGCATTTTTTGTTTTATATTAGTAGCTCCATTGGCAACATAGTTGCCTTGCTGATAATTCTTTGGAAATAAGAATACAACGTGCTGGGGAAGGGAGAGAGTGGGCGGCAATTGCAAGCTAACAGCCTCTCTCGGGAGTGTCATTTATTGGGTTTATCATGCCGCTCCCAGCTCTGTAGTAGATCCAAATGACCCTTACTGCTTGATGGCAGATACTAATCCTACACAAATTTAAACTGAACAAAAAAATGTCTCTGGGGTATCTTCTTGAGGGTAATTAGGGATGGACTTTCCAAGCAATAAGTTATAAAAACTATCTTTATCAGATTAACTTTCATTTATTTAACTATAATAAAACTACCTTCACAGTTGAGATTGATAAATACAAAACTGAAACCAAGCCATGAAATTCTATGTAAGAATTGGAGTTGAAAAACAACCAAAAGGTAGATTTGGAAAAGTAGCTTTAAGGTTAAAGGATGAATTTACTGTAATTTAGTGTAACCTGAATTTAGTGGAAGGAAAGCCAGAAGCATGGCAGAAATCCTGGAATAAAGAAAATCGAGGCTGTGGAATTGGTCAGATTTTAAAGAGCTCAAAGGGAAGCAAATTATGGAGATAGGGAGGGCTGAGTCCCTATAAATCAATGGTTTACAAACTTTTTCTTTCCACTCACATGTCACAAGTCCTCTGCGATTAGTAAGGGATTACTTAAGGTGCCCATTCAGAGCCAGCTCTTCAGCGCTTGACGTCCTGTTTTGCGGAAACTGCCAAAATGTTTGGCCTGGAAGTCAGCCTGAAGAAAACTGAGGTCCTCCATCAGCCAGCTCCCCACCATGACTACCAGCCCCCCCACATCTCCATCGGGCACACAAAACTCAAAACGGTCAACCAGTTTACCTATCTCGGCTGCACCATTTCATCGGATGCAAGGATCGACAACGAGATAGACAACAGACTCGCCAAGGCAAATAGCGCCTTTGGAAGACGACACAAAAGAGTCTGGAAAAACAACCAACTGAAAAACCTCACAAAGATAAGCGTATACAGAGCCGTTGTCATACCCACACTCCTGTTCGGCTCCGAATCATGGGTCCTCTACTGGAATCACCTACGGCTCCTAGAACGCTTCCACCAGCGTTGTCTCCGCTCCATCCTCAACATCCATTGGAGCGCTTTCATCCCTAATGTTGAAGTACTCGAGATGGCAGAGGTCGACAGCATCGAGTCCACGCTGCTGAAGATCCAGCTGCGCTGGGTAGGTTACGTCTCCAGAATGGAGGACCATCGCCTTCCCAAGATCGTGTTATATGACGAGCTCTCCACTGGCCACCGTGACAGAGGTGCACCAAAGAAAAGGTACAAGGACTGCCTAAAGAAATCTCTTGGTGCCTGCCACATTGACCACTGCCAGTGGGCTGATCTCGCCTCAAACCGTGCATCTTGGCGCCTCACAGTTTGGCGGGCAGCAACCTCCTTTGAAGAAGACCGCAGAGCCCAAAAGGCAAAGGAGGAAAAACCCAACACCCAACCCCAACCAACCAATTTTCCCCTGCAACCGCTGCAACCGTGTCTGCCTGTCCCGCATCGGACTTGTCAGCCACAAACGAGCCTGCAGCTGACGTGGACATTTACCCCCTCCATAAATCTTCGTCCGCGAAGCCAAGCCAAAGAAGAAGACTTAAGGTGGTATGTGAGTGGAAAGAAAATGTTTGAAAATCACTTCTCTAAATGAAAACAAGTATGAGAAGATCAGATTTCAGATTTGTCAGAGTTCATATATGACATTCTTTTTCCTGTGGGAGAGGCAGAATTATCCCTTATTGATAATGCAAGAAAACAGGTAAACAAATAAAGAATTTTAAATAGATACAGTGATACAGCCGCTCAGCACACTTGATGAAAGGTCTCCACTCAGTGGCTTCAGGAAAGATGTACAGAACATTCATGCAGCATGCTTGCATGGAAAAATTGGGTTTTATTTTAAAAGCGGGATGTTTTGAAACTTTAGTAAATCAAATTTAAAATATGTAACAACCAAAGCAAAATGAGTTGTTGGATACAACAGATGATGAGCAGTGACATTTCAACCCTCTCCTTGAACTAGGAAACGATCCACCCACCCACTACACCCGCAAGTAGTGCTCTAACCACAATACAGGCTGAAGACAGATTAACATCAGCATTATCAAATCTGCAGACTACAGTTTTAGTTTCTGTGGGTGGTTGGAAGCCACTAATTAAATAAATTAAACGTGAACCATTTTACAGTCATTTGTCAAATACCTGAGCAAAATCTGCTAATCAATGTGGAGCAGCGATACTCAACACGTGAAGGACCACTTGCCCTTTTTCAGATCAGAACGGTGACTGTATCGGTCTCTGTTTTTGATTGTTGACTCCTCTTTAAAAGATTATGTCAGTTTTCAGATGGATGGAATATCTCTTAAGACTTTGCTGATACTGTATGAACAACAGTAGAATGACACGGTGGTATGGAGCATTCTTGAAAAACAGAAAATGGCTGTATTATTACTAAAAGGAAAATAAATATTTTACTTCTAGTTTTTCTTTCATGGATTCCCATTATTTTGGGATAAAGAAGAAAATATTTTCTGTTTGCATATAAATCTTGGCATGCCTGTTGATTATTTTAGGGAAATGGAAATGAGTCTGATTTGGTCACAGATTTGTAACTGAGTTAACTCAGAAACAAACAGTGTCTTGTCACTCTTCAAAGGCTGGCAGAGAAACTGCTTTGATATAAGTGAAAATTGAAGGTTTAGGCATTTGCCCCAGACGAATAGCTGAAAGGACTCGATACAATGAGACACTCATTTATCTGCTCTTTAATTGAATATCTGTTTTATCTTCCCTTATTTTAGAACGAGCCTCTTTTTTTTTTAACCAGGAAAGGAAAATGAAGGGCAGATGGAGGTATGTGTTTTGGATCCGTGCCAGATGAAAGGATTAAAACTGAGAAATCGAGGCTCTGGGATAATTGCAAAGAAGATTACACTGTATAACTGGAAACGGCTGTAGGTGACCCCAAGATAAAGAATCAGAGAACTGAGCAACTCTACACTCCAACCAAAGAGAAAGAGGACACCGAGACATCTCTACTGCGGGGAATGCTATCGCGTTTCATTCGGCTTTACACCTAAAAGACTGCGCAATAATTCAGAGGGACCGGTAGCTGGTGAGCAGGGTTTGAGAGATGTATTTATGAGGCTGGAGAAGCTGGTATCCAAAGAGGATCTGAAAAGAAGAAAAGACTCTGCAATCAACAGCATTAAGAATGAAGAAATGTTTCTAGTTTGACTCGAGGGAAGGAAACGTATAAAGGACCATTGTTTGACCTAAACTCCCTCTGTTGCTCCATCAGGCTCTGCTATTAATTACAGAACACTGGCAGTTTATTAAAATCCGTGAGTTGTAATCCTCAGCGTGAACAATTAGAACAGCTTCCAGCAGTTGACAAGCACTTATTTTGCACAAAAATATTAATTATACAAAAGCAAATCTTGAAGTGGAAAGCTTGATGATATTTAAATTATTTGCTGAGGTACCTTTTGGTGAATTATTATAGGCTTTATAGAAGATTGTGGAAGAGCTAAGAGGTTAGATGACTGGGCATTTAAGCTGACGTCACCGAATGCTTCTCTTGGATTGGGATATTTTGGCTATTTAGTGTTCTTTAAGTCTGCAAGGAACAGATCAACAAAAAGTGTCTGTATTGTTTGTGCTTCTGAGCTCCCACTGGAAGACATTTTTTAAAGTTCCCTGGCGAGAAGGAAAAGAAATGCCCACTAACGGAACACAGCAGGCTCTAAAGATCCAATTTGGATTAATCAATTGCAACAATAAGTACTTGACAGCAGAGGCATTTGGTTTCAAAGTCAATGCATCTGGTGTCAGCCTAAAGAAGAAACAAATTTGGACATTGGAACAAGATGATGGCAACAATTCCGTAGTCTTTTTCAAGAGTCATCTTGGGCGCTACCTGTTGGCTAATAAGGATGGCGGTGTGTCATGTGAGACAGAGAAACCTGATGTGGATTGTAGGTTCATAGTGATTGCACATGCTGACGGCAGGTGGACTCTGCAATCTGAACCCCACAAGCGGTACTTTGGTGGAACTGAAGACCATCTCTCGTGTTTTGCCCAGACTATTACCGAGTCGGAACTATGGTCAATTCATCTGGACAGCCACCCTCAAGCCAACCTTTTAAGTATAAGTCGGAAAAGATATGCCCATCTCTCAGTGCAAGAAGACAAGCTTTCCACTGATGGAAACATTCCTTGGGGGGTGGATGCTCTCATCACCTTGATCTATCAAGAGAAGAAGTACAGTATCCAGACCTGCGACAATAGGTTTCTGCGTAATGATGGAAAGCTAACAAAGAAGCAAGACCCGGGCACCAGCTATACTTTGGAATTTAAAGCTGGGAAAATCGCCTTCAAGGATCATGAGGGGAAATATCTGAGTGCAATGGGGCCAAGCGGTACTCTGAGATCTGGAAGAAATTCCAAACCTGGCAAGGATGATCTTTTTGATTTGGAGCAGAGTCATCCCCAAGTGATTTTACGAGCCTCCAACAACCGGTTGGTATCAATCAGACAAGGTAAGATCTTTCACTGCATTACTTTGACAAGGTTGAAACGGAATAATGTGGAATATAATTCCACATTATAAAGAACATATTGCAGTAAAATCCCTGGTATCTTGCACCTTGGGGATTGGTAGATGCCAGATTTTCCAGTTGGCTGAGATGGCTTGTTGCATGATTGGTGAATTAACAGTGAAATGTGCCAATTTTAACCTATTTATTGTCTGCCACTTTTTTTGACGTTGCTTGAGGCTGCTGGTTGCTTGAATCCAGATAACAGTGGTTTTACTGTATTAGTGCCATGAATTCAATGACAACCTCACTGCAAAAATTAGTATTTACTGAAGAAATATGTCGGGAGAAAAGCATCAACTTTGTGTTTCAGAAAAACTCAAAAACATTTCTGAAGACATCACAGTTAGGTGGAGTCATTTCAAGTTCAATTATTTTTATCTAAAGTATTCCATGTGATATTGACAAATGGAGAATTGTGCTAGGATCTTGGAGCAAACTTTCCTAAAAAACTGCATTATAAATGCAGCAGGCATGTTAATAGCTTGTTTTACTATTGAAGCCCACCTTCCATATTCTGCCCTATGAATTGCCCTCATGTGGTTTTTTTTTCCCTAAATGCCACCCTGAACAAAGTTCCTCATCAGTCTGTAATCAGGGCATTCAATAACAGGAATTCTTTTTTCTGACAATCTGATTCATTCATTAACAATATATTATTTACTAAGATTTGTAATGAGTATATGATCAGATGATCCAGCTAAGTTAGGAAAATAATAACCAATTAAAAAGTAATAGATGGGGATTTTTTAAAAATAGTATTATAGTTTCATATAGTGTAGCAGAAACATAATTTCCGAGAGCAACACATTCCATAAGGATTGTCACAGTTATCAATCTCGATTGTCCTGGCGGAGTACATATTCCTACCTCCATAACTTTCTATTGGTGAAACAATTACTGCTGCCTTTATCATCCCATGATGTGACGATTAAAACGTGCTATAAACTGGCCACTCTCCACAGACTTAAGCTCAGTGAAAATCCTTCAGTAAATTTTGTAACACACCAAAGCACTTCAGCCATAAAGTCTTGCCTAGGCGAGCTCCGTGATAAGTCATACATTGGTCTATTTTCAGATAGCTGATGTCATCACACTTCCTGTCTTTGTAACCTCTTCCAGACCTTTGAAATCTGTGTGTTCCTCTTATTCTGGCCCCTTTATCGTCCCTGTCATTAACTGCTTGGAGACGTCTTCAGCTACCAAAGCCCTAACCTCTGAAATTCTGTCTCCCTTTCCTTCTTTAAGACAGTCCTTAATGGTTAACCTCTTTCATCAGCTGCTCCAACATCTTCCTAAATATTAGGGTTAAATTTTGGTTGGTACTTTACATATAAATAAAAAGGTATTTTTACAAATGCAAATGACAATCATTTGCTTCTCTGCATTAATCATTTATTGCTGCACCTGCCTGATAACTTTTAAAGCCCCTCTGATTAAACTTCAAAAACTTCTGTTTAAAAATTATATTTTTTTAGGAATATGTAAAAATGGTGTTTTCCCTTTCAAAATTGCTACCAGGTTTTGAAGAACCTTTCCATTCATGAAACACATTATAATTCATTAAAGTTACCCTGATCCTAAGAATGAGGTGCAGAAAAGTTCTAAGATTTTAAGTAGACAGTAATACTCTCTCATACTAACTCCACTTGAGCCTACACCTAGTCCCTCGCCACCATTTGAGCCCCAAACAATCCTTCCGAGTGAAGCAATCCATTTCAATTCCCTGCCCCGTTCCCTTGCCGACATGCCCTCATCCCTCTGTCATCCTCCTCCAGGTCTGCTTCCAAAAACAACTCCCAGTCAATTCTCACCATTTCTCCTCCTGTGTCCCAACCTTATCTAATTAACTTCTCCTGCCCATTCTTCCCTTCTCCTCATCCTTTTAATTCAGGTGCTTGCCTGCTTTTCACTCATACCTTGAAGAAGGCCTGAAACGTTGGTAATATCTTTCCTTCCTATGGATGATGCAAGACCTGCTGAGTTCTTCCAGTATTACTGAGGATACAGCTGGACCTAGATCAACTGAAAAGTCAGACACAGTGGTGGCAGATTGAATTTATTTTAGATAAGTGTGAGAAAATGTGCACTGAGAGTATTGTGTAGACTTCTGGCTGCTGCACCACAGGAAGAATGTGGTAGTGATAGAGACATCCCAAAAGAGATTCACTGAAATGCAGGTACCCGCACATGGAGAAATCAGATAGGCTTGGTTTATTGTCATTACAATATATGAGACTGATGGGTGACTTTCTGGACAATTATAAAATTATGAGGAGGCTAGATTAGGATAGAGAGTCAGATTAGGGCAAGCAGGAAGAAATTTAAAAGAAATGTAAAGGTTAGGTTTTCTGCACAGAGGGTAATGAATATAGGGAACAAACTGGCAGAGGAGGTCATAAAGGCAAATAAAAGTACAATGTTTAAACAACGTTTAGACAGGTACGTGGATAGGAAGTATGTAAAGGCACACGAACCTAATGGGATTAAGCTTCACAGTCAGTATCAAAGAGATGGGCCGAAAAGACCTGTTTCTGTGTTCTATGTCTATGACTCAATGGTTAGCAATGTTCAACATGCAAAATCTTAGTGTTCATCTGATCCCTGCAATATTTTCACCAGTTTATGCTATTGATAAAATACCAAGGACAAAATTATTTTTGAGTCTATTGCATGTCTGGATTCCTCACACTAATGTCTAGTCCAATGTGCTAAAATTTCAGAGCTCAATTTTCTTTCTGATTATTTTAATAAAACAGTGAAGCATAACAAAACAAATGAGTTTTTCTGTAAACATGGCCGAATTCTTCCCTATACTCCTGAAACGTTAACTGAGAAAATATTATAAACCAGGGCTAAAAGTCCATGTGAGCAGAAACAGTCCTTCATACACACCAACATCCTCCTGGTTCACCTTACACTGAATAATTTATCAGTTTAACTACTTGATGAAAACTGTTCGCTTTCCTGAAGTAGGGTTCAGCAACTAAGTTAAATTTAAATTGCAAATTTTATTTACAACTTGATCAATGAAACCCATGCTACCCAATTACACTCAATTAACCTACAACCCCGTACAGTTTGGAGGAGGGGAGGAAACCGGAGCAGTCAGGGAAAGCCCACATGGACACGGTGAGAATGTATAAATTCCTCACACACAGGGCCAGATTCGAGCCCAGCTCACTGGCGCTGCATTAGATCATTAGCCCCATTAGACATGGCTGGTATAGAGTCCTTCGACCCATGATGTCCGTGCCAAACATTATGCCCAAATTAAACTAAATCTCTGCAGCTTGCACACAATACCTATTCCTTGATTCCCTGCAATTCATCTCAAAGCCTCTACTATCCTTGGCAGTCTGTTCTAGGCATCCACTCCTCTCTGTAAAACCTGCCATGCACATCTCCTTGACTTTTCCTTCATTCACTTTAAATGCAGGTCTTCCAGTATGAAATAGTTTTACCCTGGGAAAAAGATTCTGATTGTGTAACCTACCTTTGCCTCTCATAATTTTATAAACTTCAATCAGGTCTTGGCCTTTGACACTTCAGAGTAAACGATGTGCAAGTTTGTCCAAACTTTCTCCATTGTTCATACACTCTAATCCAGGCAGCATCCTTGTACATCTCTTCTGAACTCATTCTTCCTGGAATGAGGCAACTAGAACTGGACTCAATATTCCAAATGCGGCCTAACCAAAGTTTCATATAGCTGCAAAATGACTTCTTTACTCTTATACACAATGCCCGACCAGTGAAGGCAAGCATGCCATGACCCTTCTTTACCACCCTATTTACTTGCGTAACCATTTTTCGTGGAGCTATGGATCTGGACCTCCTGATCCCCTCTGCACATCAGTGCTTTTAAGAGTCATGCCATCAAGTATATAATTTATCCTCACATTTAATCTCCCAAAGAGCAACATCTTACACTTGTCCAGATTAATCCTATCTGACCATATCTATAATTGTTGTATTCTTTGATAGCTCCCTTCACTCTCCACAATTCAATGTACCTTAACTCTATTTACCTGCCAGGATACAAGCATATTCTTCACAAAATACTCAATAACTATTCTAATAATCTAATTTAAATACCCCAATTTGGGTGGGAGATTTCTGTATTATTGGAATACTATTCTTTGACTATATGAACATAATAAATGGGAGAAGGAATACACCATTAGGACACTTGAATTTGTTCTGCTTTTCAATAAGATCATGGCTAATCTGACATTGACCATTTTCCTGTCCTTTTCAGATAACTTGACTCCTCTGCAGACTGAAAATCTGAGTCAAGGAGCGCATAAGATTATAGTAATTCCCATATGCCCACATAGTTCCTGTCTCCTGACCAAATTACTCCTGGTTGCTTTATTACTCCATATTCCCGTTGCAATGTTTGGTTTTTTTTCTTTTCATTCAGCTCAATTCTTATCCTTAGCTTCAATAATAACTAAAACAACCTTTGAGATTCCTGAAAGAAATATTCAGGATTATAGTTTCATGGTCAAGGTCATTCACTTCTGCAGTCTAAGGGACTTAGAGCTCCAATTGCAAATTGCTGAATTTGTGAGTTTAACTATAGGCAAATCTGCCCGCCAAGAGATAACGAGTTCTGTCAACACTCAGCTGGGTTCTCAGCAGGTATAAAGACAGGATTTTGTTAGGGATAGGAGGAGGAGATGCATACAGTCACGGATTTGGGGCAGATTACACTAATCAACCCTGAAGTGTAATATCTTGGATAACAGGTTATGTTTATCATGTTGTTTCCAAGCAACAGGGTTGTTTGCTCTGGGTTTTATGGTAAAAGCCACTTGTTACTCAAGTCGCTTTTACATACCATTGTTCTCAATCTCTGCATAAAGGGCACACGTTACTGGTCCCCTCCATATCCCACCCATAAATTATAACTTCCTGATGTGGAACCATCTATGGTTATCTGTCTAACCGTTCAATTGCCAGGTCTTTGTTTTTTCTTCCGGTAATGCCTCTGTGCTTTTGACTGTGATTTTATTACACATTGCATATAGTGAGCTCGAGCTCTTCTTCTGTGTGAGAAGGGAGAATGAGCTTACAGATTTACCAGCCAGTGATTATTAAAGAGATTTCCAATGTAAAACGCTTTCTCCAATAGCACACTGATTTGCAGGCCAACTACAGTCAGTGGGCCTAATATAAGAAAGGACTAATCCAGCCCCATGACAAAGGTGATTATAATTTTGCATTGCACATCAAATTCTGTCCAAAGGTAATGGGCTTATACGCATATGTAGGTATACGTAAGAGACCTCTTCCAACTAATGGTATTAGTGCGTGGATTAACATCTCTTACCTCATTAACCACTCACTCTACCTCTACTTAACCTTTAGACAATTCAGTTGAAAGAAAATATACCAGTGGTTATCAACCTATTTTTCCTTCATATTTTTTTCTTTCTTTGGCTTGGCTTCGCGGACGAAGATTTACGGAGGGGGTAAATGTCCACGTCAGCTGCAGGCTCGTTTGTGGCTGACAAGTCCGATGCGGGACAGGCAGACACGGTTGCAGCGGTTGCAGGGGAAAATTGGTGGGTTGGGGTTGGGTGTTGGGTTTTTCCTCCTTTGCCTTTTGTCAGTGATAAATCCCTTACTAACTACAGAGTATCTATGGGATCCTAAGGTGATATGCGAGTGGGGAGAAAAGGTTGAGAACCACTGAAATATACCCATCTTTATTATTCTAATGAAAGTAGTTATGGATAAAAATGTTTCAGCCTATGACCAGGAAGTGGAGTGACATTGAGAAACATAGCATAAGCAGATATTAACAGCTAGAGGAACTCAACGACATCCTTCGGTAGAAGTAGTCCATCAACGTTTCAGGTTGGGATCCTTTATCATGACTAAAGTAGGAAGGGGTGATATCAAAGGGGGAAAGGGAACGGAGAAGCAGGAGAGCGGTTAGGAGGAGATAAGGGATTGAACTGTTAGAGTAGCAACAGCTACTCCTCCTTTCTGCTCCCCACTCCCACTAGCAATATGCAATAAAGGTTGTTCGTGTGTAAAAAAAACCTTTTCCCCCCAGAGATCTCTATCTCTCCATCCCACCTTCTGTCCAACACCCTATCATGCCTTAGCCTCTATCTCTTTCCTTTCTTTCCTCTCTTGATATCACTCCTTCCTTCTTTTGTCTCGATAAAGGGCTCTGACCCAAAATGCTGACTGGCCATTTCCATCCACGGATGTTGCCTGTCCCTGCTGAGTCCTCCAGCTTCTGATTATTTGCTCAAGATTCCAGCATCTTCAGTTTTGTGTTTCTCGATGGACATCTCTTTTACACCGAGGAAACTCTCATGAGAAAACACTCTATCTAAAGATTGGATGACAGCTATAACAGCTTCTCCCAATTACACCAGACTAATTTCTTCATTTGAAATGCAGTAAGTAGAGGATAGTATAAATTATTGGCAAGAATTTCAGTTGCTTACTGCAATGTAGTCTCAAGCTCACTTAACCAGGGAATAACCTCTCTATTTGCTGTAGTATGGTCACTGCATGCAGCCTACTGTAATTCACTCAAGACCTATCTAGCCAAATTTGGTTCAGATTATTGTTTTAAAAAAAGAGAATTTTTTTAAAAACGTGGTTCATTAACTTAGCAAAAATTTGTCAGGAACCAAAAATGAGAGTTAGGGTGAATTTCCTCCTGTCTGGTTTCATTACCAAAGGAGAATCAGATTAGGATTTTGGCAGCCATTGAGAAAGCATTGCTGAAGAAAAAGGGTAGGCTCTCCAGTATCCAGGCGAGGGTGGGGGGGGGGGGGGGGGTCACCATGAAACTGAAGGAGAATGCACTATGGCAACTGTCACTTCATATCCAGATGGCAAAGGGGATGTAGTTGTGAGAGGGGTGTGGGTGGAAGATGGGTAGAAGAGATCAAAGTGTGGACAAGTCCTACACTGAAAATAATTGTCAGGAGAATAGTTTGGAATAACAATGTTCATGCATATTTCTCACTTGCATTGCTATCCAAATGGACAATGACTTTATAAAGATAGCACAGCAGGAGGCACAAGATGGGAAAAAAAAACGAGCATTTATTGTTAACAATCAACAAAATACTCCTGATCTAAATTCAGAATCACAGCTGGTGACAACACAAATTACTAAAACTACACCAAATGTATCAACATCTTCTGTTGCAGCTGAACAACGTTTTCAAAATTAGACACGACCAGGTCTATTCAACAGGTATCTTAATAACAGGCCCTTTTGTATTAATATGTTGAACTCATTGGAGCAAGTCCAACCTAAGGACCACTGTTTAGCTTCTGGTTCATTTTAGTATTTCTATCCTTCCATTTCTGCAACATACATGTAAAAAAGACAAATTATTTTTGTTGCTGACTGCTTAGTAACACCTCATTATGTTGTTGAATACCACTTTTCACAAAAACATAGCAATGATTTTTTGAGTTGTAAATGACTGGAATTGTGTCTGAACTTAATCTACACTGTTAGATTAGAAACAATATCAGATGCCACATTCTTTTTAATTGCCAATTATTGGATCTGATCCCTATATGTTCCCACAAAAAAAGTCTTGTACTTTCTTCCTTGAGACTTCACTGATCTGAGACACAGCAAAGAATGTAAGTCTGCACTGATCATTACTGTGGGAACAATCAGGAAGGAGTGGATCTCAGAACAGAACAAATTTGTAAGCCTATCGTCTTCAGATAGCTTCTTAAAAAAAATAGTTTGGATCAGATAATTAGCCATCAAAAAATGCAGAAGTTAGTACTAGTGCCTTACAGTTCTGGAGATTGAGTTTGATGTTGACCTCAGGAGGTATCTGTGCAGTTTGCACATTCACTCTGTGGTCACACTGATTTCCTCTGGCTGCTCTGGTTTCCTCCCACAACCCATAGATATGCTGGTAGGGTTCATTGTTTTACTTAAGCATAGGCGAATTGCAAACAGAATCAAAGAGCTGCTGAGAGAGAATAAATTGCATGAATGGAGGGAAATAAGTGGATAAGGAATGGGGCTGATGAGAATTCTCCTGTACCCAACAGGAAACATGGCCTCCTTCTTTGTCAATGCATGAATAACGTAAGGTTAAGATAGGCATTGAACCAAAATGTGCAATGTGTCAGTGGGAGCTGGCATTTCATAGCTCGGCTTGTTCACTGTCCAGTTGTTTTATATTTTTGTTTCTACCCCTAATTTTTTTCCTCTTCTTTCTTTGTGGGTTTGATCATTTCTGGGCTACAATTCCACAGGCAGAATTTGTCTTCCAACACTTGACACTGACATGTCAGTGTTACTGACATGTGCCAGACAATCAGCTGTAAGGTATGTGGGAGGTGGAAGGGTTAGTAAGCTCCTCCTCACATTTGACATTCTAGCCCCTTCCTTTCCTTTCCCAAATATTTCCAGGGAATCTTTATAAGCACATAGCAGGAGTTAAGTTTAAAATGTTACCAATAGTGCAGCACCCCTTCAACATTCAAACATCAGTCGAGATCAGCCATTCTCAACCTTTCTTTGACCTTGGTCCCCTTAGAACTCTGCTCAAAGGTTATTTGCCCCCTTCCCTATGATGCAATCATTTAGTTGGTTTCTTCCATACTTCTCTCCTACCAACTACATTAAAAAAAACATTAAAAATGTAATGATTTCACTCCATGGCCCCCTTAAATGTGTGTTTGGCCCCCCATTAAGAATGGCTGGTTTAGATGATGTCTTGAAGAAGTCTGCTGAATGGAATTGTGCCAAAAGACTTTCTAACTCGGGTGAAGTGCTATCATTGATCCAAAACTGAAGGGGAGCAATGAAACCAATATTATAAGCTCTAGGCCCAGACCAGCTAAGACCAGTTACCTGAGCACAGGTCATGTCTGAACTTGGGTAAATTGCCTGGCAGATTCTTCCATTCATTTCATCACACTTGTTGAACAACCTGGAACAATTGACATAAACTGAACATTATCTGCAGCAGGAAAGCGATGATACCACATTTCCCACCTGAAATTTATGAAATTAAAATTAGAACAAAAAGTTAGATTTCAAATTTATTGTCAGATACATACACGATACATGTGATACATACATCACATACAACCCTGAGAATGACCACTTATCAATAGTGCAAAATAAAAACGGTACTCAATGTACACATGTAAAAGAAATAAATGTAAACAAACTGACTGTGCAATACAGAGATTTTTTTTTAAAATCAGTACAGTACAAAACTAAGAGTCCTTAAATATGTCCCTAATTGAGTTTGTTGTTGAGGAGTCTGATGGTGGAGGAAAACTGGTGGTGCGAGTCTTGTGGCGCCTTTACCTCTTTCCTGATGGTAGCAGCAAGAACAGAGCGCATGCTGGGTTGTGAGGATCCTTGATGATTGCTGCCGTTCTCCAACAGCAGCGTTCCCTGTCAATGTTCTCGATGGTGGGGAGGGTTTTGCCTGTGATGTCCTGTGCTGCGTCCACTACCTTTTACAAAGCTTTATGTTCCGCATCGGACTGGTCAGCCACAAACGAGCCTGCAGCTGACGTGGACTTTTTACCCCCTCCATAAATCTTCGTCCGCGAAGCCAAGCCAAAGAAATGTTCAGGGGTGCTAGACTTTGATGCAGCCGGTCAGCACATGGAGCTAATGCAGCGTTGGCCATTGTACTTCCCTCAAGAAAAAATTCAATCTTTTATTTGTTTTAAAGATTCATTTAAATTCAGAAAGTCCCTCTCACTTTGTCCATAATCACTAGATTTCATGATTTTCCCCCAAACGTATCTTTGCCAACACAATGTTCAAAATAATTTTATAGAAAGCTGTGAATGTTTTTTTTATAGCATACGAGGTGTAATTTAGTAGAGTATAAATTTACATTGATCATACTGAGTCACAATTAATCAGTGATTCCAAACACGTGGGTTTCCCCTGAGTGATCTAGTTTCCTCCTACATTTCAAATGATGTGCTGGTAGGTAAACTGAATGAATTGGTAAAATTGGCCAAAAAGAAATAAAAGGAGTTGGTGGGCAAGGAGTACAGGAAAATGTAGTGAGGGGAATGGAAATTGGCATGGACCTGATGGGCTGAATGGCCTCCTATGCTATTATAATTGTAGCATAAGGTGACCAAATGCAGATTCTCTTTGACTATTGTTGGAACAAATTGTTATGTTCCTGACCCTGTAATATAAACTCTCATAGAGAGATTGTTCAGTGTTTAATGCCAGAGAACATCAGCTTTTTTTTTCATTATTTGAGATGAGTGCAGATATTGAAATAGCAACGGCTTTCCAGGTCCAAAGCTTCACCAGAAGAGTGAATGTTGGGAATGATTGCCAGGCTCCTGTCCATTAGATGCAGAAATGGAAGGTAGGATTCTTAGTGACGAATGGTTATGGGTTTGGAATTCCTGCAAAGTCACCCAGCCCAATTCAAATCTGGAAAATGGTCCCATCCTGAAACATTGACTGCCTACTCTCTCCATGAGCATTGCTTGACCCATTGAACCCCTCCCATCTCTCAATGTTTGCTTACGATTCCAGCATCTGTAGTTATTGTGTTTCTCCATCCCAAATAAATCCATTTTAGTTTATCCAGGTCTCTTTCATTTGGCCCATGAGGAGATCAGGATGATAGTGGGGTGGGGAAAACCCCCTTGCTGAAGATGTTCTGGCTGTAGTGGAATGGAAGGAATGGTTCATTAATGTTACGGATCACCTCAACCTTTAAGAGAAAAATATTGGAGGGGGCTGGGTAGAGGAGAGGGAGGGAAAGGGGTAGGGAAAGGGGAGAAAAGACCACTGTGTAAATTTAATGAGATACTTTTGTACATATTTTGGTTGATATGGTTCACAGTGTGAAAATTAAAAAATTATAAAAAAAACCTTTAAGTGAAAAATAATGTGTTTATTGCTTACTGATATTGTTTCATAATGACCTTGTATCCAGACTCTAGTTCATAATTTGCTTCACCAAGAAATTGCAGATGCAAAAATACAGAGTGAAAAAACAAATTGCAAGACGAATTCAAATGAAATCAGGCAGCATCTGTGGAGGAAAATGAATTGTCAATATTTTGGACCAGGAGTGACTCAATGTAAAGAGGATAGCAGTTGGGGTGAGACACTAGCCCCTGGCCTCTTTATATTTGCTATCTTCCCTCTCCAATCAGTCCTGAAGCAAGTCTTGATCTGAAATGCTGAATCTAAGCCCTTTCAAACTTCCGTCTAAAATGGGCAATTTGCACGGTTAGCGGTCCAGTTATGTGGCAGTTTGAAAGGGTCAAATCAGGCCATCTCCATCAGAACCCAACCGGGACTCCCCTCCTATCTCAGAGGTAGTCAGGGAACCCAGTTAAGCTTACTTAGGACTCATCCACGGCCGATTTGAAAGTGAAAATGGCCAACTCACTTATTCCGCGAGCGCGTGTCATGCGCAGCCAGCATCTGAACATGCGGGAATTTTTCCAGTGAGTGCGTGCTGCGTCACTGTGGGGCAAGATCCCCCTTAAATCACCGGATTGGCAATTTAATGAGTAGATCCCCCTGAGATCACCTTTGCCCCAGTAATTGCACCCAGGGTCCAGGTGCTGCAATTTGTAAAGGGCTAATAACACTCCCACCTCCTCCCACCATAGATGCTGTTTGAGCAGCTGAGTTCCTCCAACAATTCCTTTAATGCTTCCAATTTGCTGCCATGACTACTGCTGAGTTAACCAGTTCAGCCATCTGTGAATGTTCAAAGTATCTTCTGAGGGTGCTCATTATCGAGTCAGTGAAGGAAAATCTACACCAGAGATTTCTACTGCAGGAACAAAGAGCTGAATCAGGTTTCTCAAGGTAGAAGCATTTACAAAAATTAAATCATAAATATTACTCAGAGCGTATCAAAATCATTTTTTTCAATGATTGTCTATATCAGCCATTTTCAACAGGGGGCCTACTGCCCTCCTAATGGCCACAGCCTATTTAAGTAAAAGCTTTGTTTTCTTTTTAACGTAACAATTTTTTTCCCTTTCTTTTATGTAGCCCATAGGAGAAATGCAGAAGAAATCAAAACCTCTGCTTCACAGGGAAGGGGCCCCATAAACTTTGAGCAGAAACCTCACGGTGGCATAATCAATAAAAGGTTGAGAATGTCTGGTCTATATAATGAGTAATATTAAAAAAAAACGATTACTTAAATCAAGTATTAGTGGTTTTTTTTGGTCAGATACACTTATGGTCATCTTCACAAGTTTACATTTCAAAGATGTTTGGAAAACCAAGAGGGGCGCATCTTATAAAGAGGGGCACATCTTACCCTCACAAGTTTACATTTCAAAGATTTTGGAAAACCAAAAGGGGTGCATCTTATCTTCACAAGTTTTACATTTCAAAGATGTTTGGAAAACCAAGAGGGGCGCATCTTATCTTCACAAGTTTTACATTTCAAAGATGTTTGGAAAACCAAGAGGGGCGCATCTTATAAAGGGGGCACATCTTATCTTCACAAGTTTTACATTTCAAAGATGTTTGGAAAACCAAGAAGGGTGCATCTTATAAAGAGGGGCGCATCTTCACAAGTTCACATTTCAAAGATGTTTGGAAAACCAAGACGGGTGCATCTTATAAAGAGGGGTGCATCTTATAAAGAGGGGTGCATCTTCACAAGTTCACATTTCAAAGATGTTTGGAAAACCAAGAGGGGCGCATCTTATCTTCACAAGTTTTACATTTCAAAGATGTTTGGAAAACCAAGAGGGGTGCATCTTATAAAGAGGGGTGCATCTTCACAAGTTCACATTTCAAAGATGTTTGGAAAACCAAGAGGGGCGCATCTTATCTTCACAAGTTTTACATTTCAAAGATGTTTGGAAAACCAAGAGGGGTACATCTTATAAAGAGGGGTGCATCTTCACAAGTTCACATTTCAAAGATGTTTGGAAAACCAAGAGGGGCACATCTTATCTTCACAAGTTTTACATTTCAAAGATGTTTGGAAAACCAAGAGGGGCGCATCTTATAAAGAGGGGCGCATCATCACAAGTTCACATTTCAAAGATGTTTGGAAAACCAAGAGGGGCGCATCTTATCCTCACAAGTTTACATTTCAAAGATTTTGGAAAACCAAGAGGGGCACATCTTATCTTCACAAGTTTTACATTTCAAAGATGTTTGGAAAACCAAGAGGGGTGCATCTTCACAAGTTCACATTTCAAAGATGTTTGGAAAACCAAGAGGGGCGCATCTTATCTTCACAAGTTTTACATTTCAAAGATGTTTGGAAAACCAAGAGGGGCGCATCTTATAAAGAGGGGCGCATCATCACAAGTTCACATTTCAAAGATGTTTGGAAAACCAAGAGGGGCGCATCTTATCCTCACAAGTTTACATTTCAAAGATTTTGGAAAACCAAGAGGGGCGCATCTTATCTTCACAAGTTTTACATTTCAAAGATGTTTGGAAAACCAAGAGGGGTGTATCTTACAAAGAGGGGTGCATCTTCACAAGTTCACATTTCAAAGATGTTTGGAAAACCAAGAGGGGCGCATCTTATAAAGAGGGGGGAAATGTTTGTAGGATCAGGAGCTGGAATATGTAATTTCAAACCAAAGTTTTTTTCGCTTTGCATTCACTTTAAAAAGGTGCAAACAAGTTATTTTAAGAATTAATTATTGAATTTGATAGTACTGGAATTTTCGTTCCAGTCTCCGTAAGCTTTTGTGCAAACATTGAGCTGCTAGAGGGTAGAAATGGTCAGTCATCAGTTTAGTTTGGGATGCTTTATTGAGAACAGTCTTCATTCAGTTTTAATTCATCCAAGATCATACTCTTTTCTTAGTCATTATCATATTATTGTGATCCAGTAGATATTCAGGAAACTTCGAAGAGATGTGACTTTAATCTATAAACACAATGCTGGAGAAACTCAGCAGGTCAAACAGTGTATTTTATATAGCAAAGATAAAGATACATAACCAACGTTTTGGGCCTCTTGGTGAAGGGCTCAGGCTAAAAATGTTGGTTATGTATCTTTATCTTTGCTATATAAAATATGCTGTTTGACCTGCTGAGTTTCTCCAGTGTTGTGTTTTTCCTTCAATTCAATCACAGCATCTTCAGACTTTTGTGTTTTACTCCTATTTTAATCTAATTGGGTTGTTTTTTTTCTAGGTATGAATATCTCAGCCAACCAAGATGAAGAAACACATCAGGAAACATATCAGATGGAAATTGATAAAGAGACTAAGAAGTGCATCTTACGAACACACACAGGAAACTTCTGGACATTGGTAGCTCATGGAGGGATCCAATCCACGGCTACTGAAGTGTGAGTTATCTTACTCTCAGGAAATCGATTTAGACATCTGTTATAATGCTGGAGAAACTCTGAAAGCAAAGGAAGAGTCTGAGTAAATGAAGATGAGAATTGATCAGAAATGTTGTGATTCAATGACAGCCCCCCCAAAGATGGAATGAACAAAAAGGGATGTATGAGGAGCAGAGTCCAACCATAGTTTGTGGCAGTAAAGCATTTAACAGTGGGTTAAAAGATGAGCTGGCTGAACCACTGCTGACCATGTCATGGAAAGGACTAGTAAAATCAAAGGTGTGAGCCATCAATTTCTGGTACAATGCAGTTTGATGTCAGAAAAACTGGTGAGGAGAAATGAAGATCATCATGTTTCAGCAGGCAAAGGATGGGAGGAATAGTGAGTCCATTGGGGTGAAGGGAGAGGTGATGGGCTAAGTAGGTAATACAATAGGTCAGGGGAAGTAGAGCAAAGAATAAAAAGAATATTAGGCTCTGCATGGTGACTTTTGCAGCAACTCATTACATAGAAATGAAAATCACAAGGGCAACAAAATGAAAGATTGGAAAAGGTGAATAGCAATCTTATTATTTATTCCATCGCCCAAAAACATAATTTCGGAGTTATTGTCGTATTATTTCAGTACCCACTATAATGATGCATTTTTGTGTTGCCAGGACCATTTCTATTTTTTTTTTCATTTTACTGGCATTTCGGATCCGAACATTTCCATTCCTTCAGTGCATTACCCCTTACTTACCTGGATCACGTTGTTCTCCTTCAATTACATATTTTGATGGGAAGATATTGCTTAAGACTATAATTTGAGGTTGTAACAGAATAAAACAGCATCTGTGCAGCAGGATAACTTCAAAAAACAGGCAGAGAAATGTCTATAAAAACACAACAGTTTATGAATTCCTCCAGCAGTTTTGTCCTTCTGAGTTCCTCCTGTGTATTTGTGTTTTTACTTCGATCACAGCGCCTCCACACTTTGGTGTCTCACCATGTATATTTCAGCTTCAGTTCCCCATATAAAGCAATTGCCCAAACACAAGGATCTGGAGAGGGATTAATGTCAGCGATACACACAGCTACTTTAACAGATTTTAATGTTTTCCATTCCAGAGATGCCAACTGTATGTTTGAAATGGTGTGGCGTGGGAGAAGAATTGCACTCAAGGCCAACAATGGCAAATACATCTGTACAAAGAAAAATGGACAGCTTGCATCAGTGAGTGATTCAGTTGGTGAGTCAAGCAAAGAGAGACTTTAAACTATGAGAAATGTAGGAATGGGATTCATTATGTAATTTTCACTAATTATGAACATCAATTCCAAAGTCAATCTATTCTGACAATGTATAACTTGATCAGGTTAATTGCCTCAAATCAAATCGTAGGTTAGAATTCATGAATATGCAAACAAATTTGGTTATATGGTGCAATTTGACTGATAACGCCACTAAGTTCAGGACTACATTTAGAATTCCACATTAAAAAATGTGCTAAGACTTAGGAATAAAATAATTTATACCACTCTAGTGGAGTAGTAAGGGAGAGTCACAGTGTCAGAAATGCTCTCTTTTTCATGAGTCATTAAACTGAAGGTCCATGTCCTCTCTCAAATGGATGTAAAAGATTCTGTGATACAGTGTGCCGGACAACAAATTGACATCATAAAAGTGGATCATCCAGTTATTGCTGTTTGTTAGAGCTTACCATGTGCAAGTTTACAACAGCCTTTTATATTACATGATTTTTAAAAGATTCATTGGGTGACATATGGTTTGGGACGTTCTCAATGGCATCTGAAAGGCAGTACATAAATATAGGCCTTTCTTTAAAATACTGCTTGATATTCTATCCTAATGGAGAACGCATATTTCAGTGAGAAAACAGTTCAAACTCCATATATGGAGGACAGCAAACTGTACATCATCCAGAGTGAGGAATCTGGAAGGAATTATTTTCTGGTAGCAACAACATGCATGGACCACAGCCAACTGACATACAATTTTTCAATGGTCACAATCAATAAGTGGTTTCATGGATGGCTAAATGCTCCTTTTTATAAATTGTCTCAATGTCTTCAGCTTAATTTTTTTGCTTTTCAAAGCAATATAGACAAGAGCCTCATTAACCAAAATCTTTCAGCAAGTAACTTATGCTAAACCATCTATAAGCAAGTGAAGTGATCAAGAAACACAAATTTTGAACAATATGTTATTTTGTATTTATTGAGTACAATATAAAATGTATCAGATGTTTCTCTGCAGGGAATTCAAGGTGTACACTCTAAGGATATCAAAGGCATGTTCCAAGTCTCATGCTTGAACACATTTAGCTTTAATTGTTCAATGAGAAATATATTTCTCCAAGAAATTCCTGTTGACAGCTTTGTTAAAAAACTATACTGAAAGTAAATCTGTTCAACTCTACAATTTAGAAACCTCCACAAATTAATAATATTTTACTACAATATACTGAATTTATCTTGTCTGTGACATTAGGTGAAGATGAAGAGTTTACATTGAGACTGATTAATAGACCTATCCTGGTGCTACGAGGAGATCATGGATTTGTCTCTTACCACAAAAGCTCCAGCACACTTGATGCCAATCGTTCAGCTTATGATGTCTTTCAGTTAGAATATGAAAATGGAGCCTATCATATTAAGGGTGAGCACCTGGATTCTCTGAGCATGTTTTTGAATAAATTTCAAGCTCTGCCTACAGCTTTAAATTCAAGATAGATTAAAAGAGTTCCATTTTGGGTATGATACTGAAGCCCCCATTCTCCCACAAAGTTTTATGTCAGCCAAAAATTAAACCACCATCGTAAGACTAACAATAAAGTAGGGAAGAAGCTTTCCAGTGTAATGGCCACCACTTCGTCCTCAACCAATAATGGATCAGTCAATCAGTCACTTCACTGTTGTTTGGTAGAGCTTGCTTTGTAAAACCTGTTGCCATATCCAGCTGCTGTATATTTGTGGCTTTAATTTTATTTCAAAATTAGTCAATGTGTATGATATGTTTGTAAAAGCCTGAGGACATGAGATGGAACCCTTCTCATCACAGTAGGTATTTCATGACAAATAAACATAAATAAAAATCTTAATTGTGACATAAAACAAGAAATTGTGGGAAATGGTCAGTATTTCAGGCAGAATCTGTGGAAAGAGACACAGAGTTAATGATTGAGGTCAAAGGCCCTTCCTCAGACACACACTATCTATGACCCACTACCATCAAGAAGGAAGTAAAGGAGGATCAAAATCAGGCCTGCCAGGCTGGGAAATAGCTTCTACCCACAGGCTGTGAGATTGACAAACAGCATCCTGAAGTCGAGTAAATCATCCCAAAATATTTATATATTTTTAATTTAAATTGTCTTTAGGTATATATGTGATCATTATGTGCAGTGTACTGTGAGTGTGTGTGTGCACCCTCCTGGAGAAATCTAGTTTTGTCTGGTTGTATAGATTCAGTCAGATGATAATAAACTTGAACGTGAACTGAAACATTAACTCTCTCTCCACAGATGCTGCTTCATCTGATGAGCATTTCCATCATTTCTGTTTTTATTTCAGACTTCTGTGGACTTTTTAAAAAAATTCATATATAAATATGATGTTCTTGTTGGAATATGAAGAGGCCCGTCTTCGTTAATTTAATGGTAGTAATTACAGTAATAATGTCATGGGGAATTTTGTGCCCAAGGAATATTCCCAATTAAAAGGGAATACATTGACCAAAAACCTAAAACCCAACATTCAGAAATATTCCAGGCTTTGGACAATTGATAGGTGGCTAAGTCAGATCTTGAAGTTTAACTGCCTGTGAAAATTGTTTGCCACAATTTTGAGGGCTGACCTTTTCTGCACACCCCATGTTACTGTGTTTACATTTCCCGTCTCCAGGGAGGGGTTCACTGCTGAGGACAAAATTGCGCTGATCCAACAAACACCCTTGTGAGGTTCATTCTAGATAAACAAAATACTTCATGCATTAGATAGTGGGGAGAACCATTCCCTTCAAATACTGGAACAAGTAAGGTCAATGAAGTGGGGGAATTTATATACATTTATTATTATGCTTTAATCCACTGTTCTTTCCACCCAATTCTATACCAAGTACATATGTACATTAGGGTTAGGGTCTTACTTGCTGCAGCCATATAGATACAAATGATATAGCAAGAGTATAAATTAAATGATCATGTCATGATGAAGAAAAAGGAGATATTAAATGTAAAAGGATGGATATATAAATATAAATAGCATGAGGAAACCTTGAATAATAAGCAATAAAAGGGTAAAGAAAATTGAATGTAAAATGTTTGATTACAGATACCTGTCCATGTATCAATAGGTTCCTGGAGAAAATTTTTCATTGATCAACAATGAAGTAAAGTGTGATGGATGCTTGTTGACTTTACAACAGGTTCTATCCCATAACAAATCTGAACTTTGTTCTTTTGTCATAGGGTCTGATGGCAAATTCTGGTACATATCCAGTACTGGTACAATCCGCACTGACAGTATCGTTCCTGAAGACTTTTACTTAGAATTTAGAGATCATGGTCGACTAGCTATCAAGGGAAAGAATGAAAAATATGTGCGAGGAAACCAGGCAGGCACACTTCGGGCAGAAGCAGATGAAGTGGACAGTTCTACACTGTGGGAATATTAAAGGATGAACTCAGTCTCAGTACACTATGTGATTTCTAGATGTATGATATAATGGATGTGTAGGTGAAAATTGTAGGACAATCTGCAGAAATTAATATTAAATGTTAATAGATTTAAGATTTATTGTCAGAGTACATACATACCACCCTGAGATTTTTCCTGTGGGCGAGGCAGAATTACCACTTAATGGCAGTGCAAACAAAAAATGACTCAACATACACATACTCAACAAATAAAGAAATGTAAATATGCTGACTTTGCAATACAGGGATAGAGGAAAAAAAAATCAATAAAGTGCATAAGTTAGAGTCCTTAAATAAGTCCTTGATTGAGTTTGTTGTTGAGGAGTCTGATGGTGGAGGAGTAGCAGCTGTTCCTGAACCTGGTGGTGCGAGTCTTGTGGCACCGATATCTCCTTCCTGATGGTAGCAGCAAGAAAAAAGCACATGTGGTGTCGTTCCTTAATGATTGCTGCTGCTCTCCAATGGGACCGTTCCCCATAGATGTTCTCGATGGTGGGGAGGGTTTTGCCTGTGATTGCCTTATCATGGGCTGTGTCCACTACCTTTTGCAGGGCTTTATGCTCAGGGGTATTGGTGTCCCCATGCCAGTCTGTGATGCTGCAGGTCAGCACACTTCCCACCACACCTCTGTAGAAATTTGCCAGGGTTTCTGAGGTCATACAAAATCTCTGCCAATTCCTGGGGAAGTAGAGGCACTAGCATACTTTGTTCACAATGCCATTTTTGTGTTGGATTCAGGAAAGATCCTCCGAGATAGTGACTCCCAAGAATTTAAATTTGCTCACCCTCTCCACCTCTGATCTCCCAATGATCATTGGATCGTACACCTCTGGCTTTCCCTTCCTGAAGTCAACAATCAGCTCCTTAGTTTTGGTGACATTGACTGTGAGATGGTTTGTTGGTTCACCATTCAGCCTGTATGATGACTCATCTCCCCTTTTTTATACAGCCCACAACTGTGATATCGTCAACAAATTTGTAGATGGATGGTCATTTGTTCGGAATCTGCCATTTTCATGTTGTAATCTGAACTATGGGACCCCTTTAAAACGCACTCTATAAACATTAAAGATATCAACTGGTTTACATACTTGACATTATTGTATCCTTCAAGTCAGAAATAAGATAATTTTTTTTTAAAATTTAGACATGCAGCACGGTAACAGGTCGTGCCAGCCAAATCCACCCAATTAACCTTCAATCCCACCTCCCACCCTCATACATCTTGAAGGGTGAGTGGAAACTAGAGCACCCAGAGGAAACCCACGCAGGTACAGGGAGAACGTACAAACTCCCTTACAGAGAGTGCCAGATTTGAACCCAGGTCACCGGCACTTTAACAGCGTTGGGCTGACCTCTACAATAACCGAGCTACCGATTACTTGTACGCTTCAATTTCCAGCATTTAATACAGAAAAATATTTTATCTTAATCATACTAATTAAGTACATATGACAAAGTTTTATTTGACCTTTGATTAGATAATATATACTTCCGCTGGTAAAGCCTGGGAACAAATGATAAACAATTGCATATATAGTGTATCTCATCTCAGACACAATGCTTACACAATCAAGCATCTTTTAAGGTAAGTGGCCACATCAGCCAGATACAGAAGGGCATCCCATACTCATTGTACCTTATTAGGTCTCCAAACAGTAATATAGTCAAAGTATAAACAGTAATATTGTAAAAGACTTGCATGAGGCTCTAATTCTCATTTCCCACCACATTTTGTAGATGAATCCTTTGCTGTTCCAAAATAACTCATCTGATTGCACTGATGAATGGTACAGGAGGCCTGCCAGTGGCCTGGTGATTCAAAACATGACCTCTGATTCTACTAGCAGGTTTCTCCCTCAACAATTTCACATTTAAATCATTTTCCACAAAGAATTTTGTCCATTTGTATGTAGAATGGAAATGTACTTTGTTCAAACACTGCATGAGTCACTTGGTGGTACAGACAACATTGCAGTGCAGATCTATATTGTTCGACTATTTCATGTTTTCAACAAGGCTCTGTCCTGTTTAGTTAGCTAAATAATTCAGAAGAATCCTGTGGTAATGATTTTGATGTTGTTCTGGGTTTAGTTTTTGGAGATATTTGGAACATTAAAAAATACATGTATAATTATACATATGATAAAATAACAACAATGTGGTAACTGTCTTCATAAAGGGATCAAGGAATTTTGTGGATTATTTCAACAGCTTTGCAATGTAAGCTAATTTGAACATAATTTAGTAGAACAGGGGTGGCCAAACCGTGCGTCTCTTTGACATATAACTTGCGACTCACGGAAATTTGTTGGCTTAGGCCATATGAGCCCCTGATGCCCTGACTGCGGACCTAGCATCCGGCCCCGGTCACCAGCCCACCCTCCTGAGCTCCCGATGCCACGAACGCAGACTCACCATCCGGTCCCGGACACCCGCCTGCCTATCCAAGCTCCTGACTCCCTGAACATGGTATGTGTACTATTTGATTATTGAAATGAATAAAAATTAGCAGTTTAAAAAATAACATACATGAATAAATATTATTATGCTCATGTATTTTTTTTAATCTATATAAAAGTTTTGTAACAAAATGTGCATGTAAGAGTAAAAAACGTGTATGTAATATTTTTTCATGTCTGGCAGTTCTCAAACATCTAAAGTTTATTGTATGTGGCTCTTACTTTCACCCTGCAGTACAGCATTGAAACAGGTTCTTTGGCCCTCATGCCTGCACTGAACATGATTCCAAAATTAAACTAAATCTTTGCTGCCTGCTAAAGATATGAACAGTGTACCTCTATTCCCTGTATACCAGTGTCTGTCTGGAAGCCTCCTCCACCACTGCCCTCGGTGATCCAATCCCAGCACCTGTCAATCTCTATGTAAAATTTTCTCCGCACATCTCCTTGAAAATTTCCCCCCTACTCATTCTAAATGCAAATGACATTGTGCGACATTTTTATCCTTGGAAAAAGATTCTGACTGCCTACCTTAATTTTATAAACTATCAGATCTTCCCTCAGCCAACGTTCCAGAGAAACTACCCCTGTTTGTCCAACCACTCCTCATAACTCATCCTCTCTCATCCAGGCAACACCTTGATTGGGCAGGAAGGGCCTGTCACCATGCACTATGTCTACATTTTTAAAAAAAACATGAAATCTCTTCTATATCCTTTCCAAAGCCTCCTCATGCTTTCTGTAATGGGGTGACCAGAAATACACACAAGATTCGAAGAGCGGCCTCTCCAAAGTTTTATATAGCTTTTTCCACTGGCATCCCAGTTAATTGCCTGTGCAGTGTCCCGGGTTAGGAAGCTGTTTGTGCTGTTTCCAATGGGCCACCTTTAACTGGGACACTGACAGCTTTTCCATTGAACCCATTCATCCCTGTGGATCAGAGAATCTACCTTCGAATGGATGGAAGTTGTCCTTTTTCCACTGGTTTAATCAGCATGCCTGCGTCAGTAAGGGTAGAGGCTGTCAATCCCCAGCAGGATTTGATGCCGCCATGCTTTCCTTTTCCATTGGACCCTTAACCGATTAATTCCCCGTTAATTCCTGGGATGAGATGACAGTGGAAAAGGGGCTTATGACTCCCTTACTCTCATACTCAATGCTGTATCCATATTTATCTCTGCAGGTTCTTGCATCTGCAATGCATTTAAACCAACCAGTCAGCAAGGCAGAGGTGCAGAAAAGGCTTCACTGATGCTTTTCTCACCAAACTGATTCTCTCTCTGTCTCTGTCTCTCTCTCTCTCTCTCTCTCTCTGTCTCTCTCTCTCTGTCTCTCTCTCTCTGTCTCTCTCTCTGTCTCTCTCTCTCTGTCTCTCTCTCTTTGTCTCTCTCTCTCTGTCTCTCTCTCTCTGTCTCTCTCTCTCTGTCTCTCTCTCTCTGTCTCTCTCTCTCTGTCTCTCTCTCTGTCTCTCTCTCTCTGTCTCTCTCTCTCTGTCTCTCTCTCTCTGTCTCTCTCTCTCTGTCTCTCTCTCTCTCTGTCTCTCTCTCTCTGTCTCTCTCTCTCTGTCTCTCTCTCTCTGTCTCTCTCTCTCTGTCTCTCTCTCTCTGTCTCTCTCTCTGTCTCTCTCTCTCTGTCTCTCTCTCTCTGTCTCTCTCTCTGTCTCTCTCTCTCTGTCTCTCTCTCTCTGTCTCTCTCTCTCTGTCTCTCTCTCTCTGTCTCTCTCTCTCTGTCTCTCTCTCTCTGTCTCTCTCTCTCTGTCTCTCTCTCTCTCTGTCTCTCTCTCTCTGTCTCTCTCTCTCTGTCTCTCTCTCTGTCTCTCTCTCTCTGTCTCTCTCTCTCTGTCTCTCTCTCTCTGTCTCTCTCTGTCTCTCTCTCTCTGTCTCTCTCTCTCTGTCTCTCTCTCTCTGTCTCTCTCTCTGTCTCTCTCTCTCTGTCTCTCTCTCTCTGTCTCTCTCTCTCTGTCTCTCTCTCTCTGTCTCTCTCTCTCTCTGTCTCTCTCTCTCTGTCTCTCTCTCTCTGTCTCTCTCTCTCTCTCTCTCTCTCTCTGTGAAATAAGTAACAGCAGAGCCTTGGGGCACAGGAATCTTCAACTTGCACCTATCACCGAGTCCAGGATGTTGATGTGGACCCATATTAAGAGATACTAGCATAGGTATCAAAAAGCTTGGTCAAAGAGGTATGCTATAAGAATGAAAGAGAGAAGAAGAGATGGTGATTTAGGATATTGGTATAAATATCAGCAGAGAAATATATGCAGGGCGTCTCAACGGATCAGAATTGGACAGGTATCCCAAAGGGCTATACAACTGTGATTCCAGTTAGGGAGATTATTTCACCATGGAGGTATTGGAAAACTGGGATTGGATTAGAATTTTAAGATCAGGACCTTGCCTCTGCCAGCGCCTATGCAGGCCAGCAAGCAGGGGGCGTGGCAGGTCAACCAGCGTTGATGCTAATTAGGAGAATGGCAGCAATGCTCTGAAGGTTACAAAAAATAGAGTCTGTCCACTCTAGTCATCAATACTTGCGTAGAAATCATTTCCTCCTCTATGTTTTGCAGAAGATGAACCATGTAATTCATATGTTTTCTTTTAGCGATTCACCATGTGTCACTTGTTGACTTTTAAATTGAATGTGCAATGCAACAAATTCTCTGCAGGGTCGTTCTGTTGTATTTGGCTCATAGGCTGCATTCTTCTTTCAGATTGACTGGATTCATTGAACAGGAACAAATATTATGCAGGCAAAGTCCAAATAAGGAAGGCCACCTCTGTATTTTATGCATTTACAGATTGAGTTAATTGGGGGACACATCCAGAGGAAATTACTAATCATAATAATTATGCATAGACTAGTTTCGATAAAGAGTCTGATAAAGGGACACTAAGATTAGGAGGTATGTTTTAAACTGTAGCATATCTGTACCAGATGTTATGCTCTGCAATTTTAGTGTAAAATTAGAAGCTTGCTCCAGAGATTTTGAGCAGCATTTCCTTTAGTACCCTCTTCTCAGATTAAAAAAAATCAAACAAGTTTTTTCCCGAGGAATGTGGGGAGGTTTGAGGACATCCAAGAATGCAATTATGATTCACAAATTTTAATGATTTCTATTTAAGCACAAGAGTGGGGTTTGATGGAATGAACTTATCCCTTTAAATGTGTTCTAATTGAAAGATTACCAATTGAAAAAGTGAGAGAATGAGAAAGATGAGAGAGCGGAAATGGGAGCAATGATTACTTTGACATTACTTCATCCTTTTACCAGTAGATAAGCAGAGAGTAGATCATAGTGGAGGGTTAAAAGCAGAGAGTAAGATATCTGTACCTGCTGCTGCAGAGATCATGCATAGGCACCTTGGTTTGGATGGCTTCCTTACACATTGTAAACATCTAAATCTGACTGCACAATTATTTGTTTAAATGTGCTAGATTGTGTATTTAACAAGAGCAACCAAAAAATGGGTCCCCTTTTGAAATGATAATGTTACCAAAACCCTCTTGCGATTCGAGAGCACAGTAAAAGGCAAAAAACCGGTTATTAACAGTTTCAGAATGCAGCCTCCACACTTAACTTCAAGTGACATCCCGCAGAATTTCCACAAACAGAAGCAAGGGCAGCGAAATAGAATGAAATTTAGTACAGAAGGTTGTGACAAGATTTAATAGCTGTGCTCAAAATGAGAACATTTTTATTAATGCAATTTAGGGAAATCTATTCCTCCTGGTCAAAAAACTGAAAAAGATCTGAAATCTTGCATTTATATAGTTCAAAATCAGTTAAGTACTTTCCAAATGTAGTCATTGCTGTAAGCCAGGAAACAACGGACTCTTGCATGAACTCGAACCTGTCATAATTATTGTTAGAATTATATATAACCAGTTATGTTTACATTGGTTGGGAGCTAATGACTTCTAGTGGTATCCCCAAAAATACTCCATTTTTCAGATTCTCACAAAGGATTCTTTTACTTACATGGAAAGAGGCCATTCAGCCCTTCTGCTCTTTGCAGACAATTACTCCTCATATTTCTCACCATCCTGTACCCTTTTCTTTCACATACCTTTCAACTCCCTTTGATTCTTTTGCCACTTACCCTCAAAAAGAAGAAACGGACAGTGGTCGATTGGGAGCGGAACCTCAATTTATCATCCTATCTCTGATGGCACTAAAGAGTCATGTCGATATAATTAATAAGAAGAGAGAGGGTTTTTTGTGCCAGCATCGAAAAATACCAAGAAGGTGCGAATATCAGCTCTGAATGGGGCTGATAAAGAAAAAAGAATGGCTTTGAGAATAATTCTTTCAGAGATGGCAGATGTGCTTGGCCAAGTGGTCTCCTGGCAGTTACTGAACCCTAACTTATTTCTATTTGTATTACAATTTGTTTAACTTTAAACTCACGCACAGTTTTTGATTCTTCACCTGACCAAGAACACTGTCGTATAGAAGTCCACGTGCACAGAATGACTTCTGGTGCCTAACCCGAGAAAAGACACAGGCCCACACTTACCAAAAGATCAATGAGAACCAGCACAGCTTCTGAGGACAATAGCCAATACGAGATGAGCGATCAATGAACAACAGCACAGCTTCCTGCTGATAGAAGACATCTGTCCACACCAGTCTAGAGATTTGTGGGTACAGAACCCCCTTTGGTAGCTTGACCTACAGCGATCCATGAAAAAGGGATGAACTTCAAGACATTGTCATTGAGTTACATTAAAGAGAGGCAAAATTAGTGAAAATGTTTCCTTTCTATAACTGGCAGGGATAAGACAATTTAAATGGCGGAAGCACTTTTTATACTTTTTTTTAAAAAACACTGAAACCCTGCCTGCGGAGTGTTTTACCTTAACGACCACTGTTCTTTTTTTAATGCAATACAGAAAAATGCTGGAGAAACTCAGCAGGTCAAGTGCCATATTTGAATGAATATCCAAGGAGCTGCATAGCATGATGTCCGCACTTGAGTGGGAGGAAGGAGAGAGGGACCGCCAGCGTGCAGAGGTGACTCTGGAGCAGGAGAGAGCGCTGCTCAGGGAGCTGAAGAAGGAATTTGTCCATCGTTATTGAATGAAGATCTACCGGGACCAATGCCTGAAGAGGGCGCACAAAATCAGTGAACCGGCGCGGACTCGAAAGGCCAACATGGCCTGTTTCTGCTCCGTAAATGGTTATATGGTTATAGGTCACATGATATCTATAGGAAGTAAAGAGTAACCAACATTTCAGGCCTGGGCCTTCCGTCAAGGGCTTTACTTCAGAATCAGAATTTATCGTCATGAACATGCCATAGAATTCGTTGTTTTGCAGCAGCGTCACTGGGCAAATATTTATATAAAACCACATTACAAAATACTGCAAGTTAAAGAAAAAGACAAAGTGAGGAAATGTCTGTGGTTCATTGTTCATTCAGAAATCTGATGGCAGAGGGGAAGAAGCCGTCCTTATTCCGCCGAGTGCTCTTTCTCAATGGTAGCAGAGTGAAGAGGGCATGACCTGGGTGGTGGGCGTCCTTAAGGATAGAGGCTGCTTTCTTAAGACACCACTTCTTGTAGATGTTCTTGATGGAGTGAAGACCGGTGCCTGTGATATCACAGGCCGAGTTTACAACACTCTGGAGTGTTTTCCTGTCCTGAGCATTGGCACCTCTGTACCAGACAATGTTGCAACCAGACAGAATGCTCTCCAATGACGTTTTCAAGAGTCTTTGGCAACATATCAAATCTCCTCAAACTCTTCACAAAGTATTCCTTCTCAAGAGCCTTCTTCGTGATTGCATCAACATGGAGGCCCCAGGACAGATCCTCGGAGATGTTGATACCCAGGAACTTAAAGTTCTTGACCCTCTCCCCTGCTAACCCCTCAATGAGGACTGGTTCGTGTTCCCCTGATTTACTCCTGAAGCCCATAATCGTCTCCTTGGTTTTGCTAACGTTGAGTGCAAGGCAATTGTCGTAACACCACTCAACGAGCTGATCTATCTCCCTCCTGTGCACTTCCTCATTGTGATTCTGCCGACAACTGTGGTGTCATCAGTAAACTTGTAGGTAGCATTTGAATTGTGCCTGGCCACACAGTCACAGGCGTAGAATGAGTAGAGCAGTGGACTAAGCATGCTTCCTATAGATGCTGCGTGATCTGCTGGGTTTCTACATACTTTTGTACATTGTGCTACTATTACACAGTGTTTTGATGCGCTGAGGTAGCAGCGAGCAAGCACAAAACTTAAAAGACTGCACAACAGGCTTTATTCCAGTAAAAGTCTGAACACCAGTTCGTGCCTTGGTGGCTTCCCGTGCATCTGGCTCAGGAGAGGCTGGTTCAGGTCTATAGTCAGGTTGGCTGATTGACAGTCGGCCAGGTGGAGTCAGCCCCTTCAGTGGTCTTCCTGCAGGTACAGAGATCGCCCCCTACAGTAGGCTGGTGGTGATAAAGCGTATGCAGACTTTCCTGTTTAACCCTGTTCTGTTTTTTAATGCCTGTCCCTTACAGCATTCATCTCTTTTCTCCATGAATAGTTCTGGGCTATAGGATAGGACGGACAAGCTGCAGGGGCTGAGAGGGAGGTCAAGGATTTCAGAATTGGGAGTGATTTGGATGACTCCAAAAATAAACAAGCCTGAAATTGTAAAATCCACATTTTCTGCATGATTTAAATAAGGGCACATTTTTCAACCAGATTTTTCCCATCACTCCACCAAGGTCATTTACATGGTGCTAAATCCAACAGCGGAAAAATTCAAGATAGTGACTGTCAGTCAGTTGGCTATTGACAGCTGATTATCTCACAATCTTCGTTGGCGCAGTCCTTACCACAAATGTTTCACAGCATCTGTAGGGAGACCGCCAGTTTCTCAGGGTATCCGCGAAACCTGAGGCCACTAAAGATGGCTCTGTATTTGGATGAGACAAACCAATCCATGCATAATCAGGGCCTAAGCAAAACGGAAAATGCATCAGAACCATAAAAGTCCATCTTTAAGCATTGGTCAAAGGGAGATCTGTTTTTGAAGAAACTATTCATCAAGAGTTCAAGGCAAGTTCATTGTCATCTGATTGGACAGGCACAACCTGACGAAACGCTGTTCTCTGGTCCTCAGTGCAAAACAACCAGACATAACCACAACACATATGCAGGACAAGTCTTCATATATACAAATTCATAGATTTTGTTTCATGAATATGGGAGTCTCGGATGGTTAATGTGAGCAGTTCCTTTGGTCGTTCAGCGTTCTCACTGCCCGTGGGAAGAAGCTGTTCCTCAGCCTGGTGGGTGCTGGCTCTGATCCTCCTGGATCTCTTTCCCGACGGGAGCAGCTGAAAGGTGCTGTGTGCAGGGTGGAAGGGATCCTCAATGATTTTGCATGCCCTCTTCAGACAACAATTCAGGTAGATCATGTCAACTGAGGGGGGAGACTCCAGTGATCCTCTCTGCCATTCTTATGGTGCTATGGATTGATCTCCGATCCATTTCTCTGCAGCAACCGTGCCACATTGTGATGCAGCCGGCCAGGATGAAGGTTGACATAATGCTGGCCAGTAACCTTACCCGCTTCAGTCTTCTCAGGAAATAGAGCCTTCCTGACAAGTGAGATGTTGTGTGTCCTCAATAGGTCACTAGTTAAGTGAACTCCAAGGAACTTGGTGCTCTCCACTCCACTGTGTAGTGGAGGGTGATTTTTCCTGGTCCTCGTGAAGCCCATGATCATCTCCTTCATCATGAGACAGGTTGTTATTCTTTCCCCATTTCTCGCTGATGATGCAACACTAATCCAATCCAAGATGGAGTTATACAGCATGACGTTCAAAGCTGCTGAAGCTCTTTGTAAGTTGCAGCATTGAAACTAATTCACTGGATCCAATTAAAGCAGGTTCCAAAAGCCTCAGATCTACCAAAGCAGCCCTACTGGGTGAATGGTTAACTCGGTGAAAGTGGCATGTTTACCCACCAGTTAACATTGGCTTGCCAATTGGAGGGTCATTTTGTGGCTTGGTGCCATATGCACAATACGGGGCTATGCAAGCACATGCTTCTGAACAATTTTCACAGTCCAATGAGACCATCCTAAGTTCCTGAGTTCCCAATGCAGGAACAATGCAGAGAAGGAACAAAGTTATCATATCAGATGTGGTGTTCTGTGACAGTAATCTTCTAGGTACTGTATGTTAAGACAGTAATTGAGAAATCAATGGTTTTTCAAATTCTGTCAATTTGATAGGAACCTCAGAATCTGAAAGTGTTGTGACTAAGTCAATGGAGACTGAAGCTGAGAATTGGCATTCTCTTGGACACCCTCTTAGTGGAGTCACTCTACTCAAATTACATTGAGTTTGTAAAAAGATAATAGGTGATTCAATATAATTTCAATAACTGCAGCAACATTGTTCACTTCAATCTCTGTGTTTGACAAGTGGTCTCATTGAAAACACATTGACAACGGGAGCACACTGCAACTGACAAGGCACCTCTGAATGTCCGTATACATTGGCTGGGGCAAAGTATTGCACATGGACAGTCCAAAAGCTCTGGGCGAAGAGAATCCAGTCATTGAAAATTAGTGTTGCAAGGGCAGAAAAATAATCCAATTATTGATAGACTGAGCCCTATGACCATGTTTTACAAGTGACTAACTAAATCTGGTCTGATATCAGTCGTAATATATAGTTTGGATTGATGTACACCAATTAACACAGCCTGATTCTCTTCTATTTGGCTGATGCATATGAAAATGTCTCATGGTCATGTCAGTTTGCAAACCGTATCTCTTGAGCTGAACTCCTGTTGCAGACCAAGAGTTTGTGCTCTGTGGACAGGACCATCTTGTTTACAAAACTGTCCTTTAAATTTCAAAACCATTTACTGCTTGCAATTTACATTTGAACAGCTCTTTTTTTTTGAAGACTGAATTTCATCTGAATTAATAACTGCTATCTACATAGCTCCATATCTGATGAATGATTCCTAACCAAACGTTCATTGGCTCAGCTTCATCAGAAGTCACTGCCATCAGAAAGTTGCCTGCCGCATTTACTTTGTTGCTTTTGGAATGGTGGAAGGGACACGTGAGAGTGCCATGTTAATTGAGATGACTTGGCTTACTTGATGTCACCCAATCTGCCACATTCACTGTACTGCTAAAAAGAATATTCACTTTGTTATGAGCTGAGACAAAGATCCATTCACCTGAATTAAATGTGGTTCAGTTCACACATCATTCTTTTCTTGACTGAGAATTTGTTTAAAGTATCTTAGCACTTTTACCATGGAATCAGATAATGCAATTTCCATATGCAGGAGAATTCCTAGGGGCTGGCAAGCAATGTAACACAGCCTATAGATGAGATATTTGCTAGTTGTTAAACATTAAAATATGATTGCAGGTCTTACTCTGTTTCAAAAACTCTAAAAGAGACTGCAATATTGCACAGCACAGTTTTGAAAAGTGTTTTCATGATTTAGTAACACAATGCCATCTCAGAAATAGTGGATACTACTGAGACACTACAATTCATCTCATTGAGCTGTTGATATTGAGCCATGCAGCTATCACTCGATCGGGGACACACACACACTCACACACACACACACACACACACACACACACACACACACACACACACACACCATTATCACCAGTACTCTTCCAGCTACTGGAGATTACTCTTTAATTGTAAGTGGCTGCACTAAAAGGCATTTGATGGCAGTAATAAAAACACAAAGCTGAAGAAACTCAGCAGGTCAAACAGTGTCCTTTATGGAGCAAAGATACAGAACCAATGTTTCGGGGATGAGCCCTTCATCAAGGTATGAACAAAATGTGGGTAGGCTCTGAACAAAATGGTGGTGGGGGAGGGAGGGGCAGGGGCAAGAACACAGTCCCAAGGCAGGAGGTGATAAGGGAGCAGGGGGAGGGGATGGAGAGCTGGAGGAAAGAAGACAGGAGAACTGGGAAGGAAGAGATAGTAGAAACCGAAAAAGTCTATGAGGCCGTTTCTCTGCACTTCCACTAAGTCACAACTTAAATCCTGTGCTTTCCTCATTGAGCTTTCTTTCTTTGGCTTGGCTTCGCGGACGAAGATTTATGGAGGGGGTAAAAAGTCCACGTCAGCTGCAGGCTTGTTTGTGGCTGACAAGTCCGATGCGGGACAGGCAGACATGGTTGCAGCGGCTGCAGGGGAAAATTGGTTGGTTGGGGTTGGGTGTTGGGTTTTTCCTCCTTTAAACCACGTGATCAGAGTTTGCCTGATCACATGGCACTGCTTAAGAAGACATCTGGACAAAGTGAAGGGAGGAAGTTTAGTGGGGGGGGGGGGGTGGGCCTTTTACAGAGTTGTGGGTGCCCAGAAGGCCTTGCCAGTGGTTGTGGTAGAGGCTGAAACGTTAGGGGCATTTAAGAGACTCTTGGACACTAGTTGTATATGTGGTGCTGACGTGAGCACAGAGCTAGGCACTAGTTGAATGTGACAATGAGGCTTTCGTCTGGGAGACTGATCACCGCGACAGAGTAATAATCGCATCAAAATATACCCAAATGGTCTACACTCTCCTTGTAATAAACTTTTTTGACTGAGCTCACTTTATCTTCTTATAAGTTTGTTCCTTGAATATATTTTCACAAAACTTTATCAAACCCAAACCAAAATGAACCAAATGCATTACCAATGGTCTGAAGGAATCTTCATCTCCCCTGCGCCAATATTCATTGTTATTATGTATTGCTTTATGTTATTATTGGGTTGATCTCAGGAGGTACAGAGCAAGGCATTTGTAGCAATTAGTGTACAGATAATTTTAAACAAGATTTATAGGCTAGTTTGCTTTGCTTCTGTTGGCAATTTACTTCACTGGAAAATCACTGTCCATTCTGATACTGAGTGTGGATCCTACCCTATTCAAACAGAGGAAAGTAAAGGCTTAAATACTGTGATTTATTTGTTGATTGGGAAGCAATATAAGACGTACAGTAAAACTCTTGCTTTAATATTTAAGCTCCTTTTGAAAAGTCTGCAGCAATGCAGAAGTGTGCCTCACGGTAGAGGACGGCCCTGCTGCACAACACGTCCCACCCCTTTTGCCCTGCGAAGCCGGCTCGCTAATCTCGGCTATGTAAAAGGACTGAGCGATCTGACTTTTCAGCTTTCAGCGCAAACACTGAATCCACCCTTTTTCTCCCACTTTTACACACAACGCGAGTAGGGCAATTACGCGACTTTTCTATTGAAAACCCCTTTAAACATGGATGAAAGAAAAATAGAGGGTTACGGGGTAGGGAGGGTTCAGTGCTTTTTTTAAAAAAGGAGCATATGGGTTAGCACAACATCGAGGGTTGAAGGGCCTGTACTGACCTCTAGGGTTCTATGAAATCTGACTTGGTTGAGCCCAGTCCATCAATGACCTCCCAAAAAGAGCAGAGACCAGCAAGTTATGATCTGTAGTATATATTAGCAGCTGGTTGTTGGAGTGATCCTGACAAAAGCATCTTCATCTTGAGAATTAGAGAGAGTTGAATATGAAAGCCATGCGCATGAGCTTGTACCAGGTTGCATGAGGTGACATTCAAGTGAAAACTATGCACATTATAGGGGCTTTTACATAGAGAAACCGCCTTATTGTCCAACTCACAATCTATGTTAAAGGGGGATTGGAAAGATGGATTCAGTGTTCATGCTGAAAGTGGATCACTGAGTCCTTTAAGTGGCGAGGGAGCTTCCCAGGGCAAAAGGGCCAGGACGTGAAGCACAGCAGCGCCACCCTCTGCTGTGATATAGAACTTACGTGGCAGGAAGTGAAATCGCTCTGAACACAATAATGGAGGCTGAACAGCAGGTACGAATTCTATCATCCAGTTCGCAGACATACTGGATGAGCCTTGCTCGTAAGAACCAGTTCGTTCCTGGGCTCGCAATGGGTTAGCTGCCAAGTTCGCAGATAGTTCATTTTAAAATTTGTCCGCTTCGGTCTCAGGCTGAGGACATCGTTGCAAACTCATCTGCCATCCCCCTTTCGAGTTGGTTTCTGCGGTTTACACAGGAGGCGGTGCGACTTTGCTCCACCTCTGACACTAGGTCCCTTGGCGGAGGAAAGACGGAGCAAAATGAACCCGCCAATCCAACTTTTCTGCTTTCGTCCAGGTAAGTGAAGCATATAAAAGCCAGAGGAAAGCTGGCTTGAGGGTTCTATGTAAAAGGGGCTTAAGAGAGTATGTGATACCTGGGAGGATAAGGTGCTCAGTCCCTGTGAGCCTGAAATGATTCCCATGGACACCTGTCACATCCCCATGTTGTTCATGAAGAGTGGTGTTAAATTAGGCAAATGGGCATCGTCAGTCAGTTATAATCGCAACAAGATGTAAACCATGTGCAGAATGAGCTGCGAGTGTGTGCATTTGGTGATTGGCCGTTAAATTACATTGTTTTGAACTTTTGCCTCAGTAAAAGCTGGTTCCTCTGTTATTTTCAGGATGGTTGTGGGGTGGAAATCTCACTGTGGGCTGCTTTTGGGCACTGAGTGATGCCATTTGAGTGAGTTTGACAAAATTGGTTGTGAACAGAAAAATGGGGATATAATATTAACAAGTAATGCTAAACACACACAGAAATGTGGAGAATTAAGTCAATATGAAGTTCAACCGCATAATTTTTTTTGGAGATGACTAAAAGAATTTTTATCACCATGTAATTAAACAATGAATTGTTTTGGCGCACTAGACATCATGAAGTAGACCTTCCCAAGGATCTGCTCTAAGTTACGTGTAATCAAAGCATCAAAAGGGAAAATGTGATTTTCACAAACATTTACACTGCTCCAGAATTTCCTCCCTCTTACTCACTTATTTATCAATCCTTACATACAAATGCATTAAATTGTGTAAGAACAGAAACATTTCAATGACTTATAAATTGACTCAAGTTCCATCCTATATCACTGCACTTTGGCCTGAGAGAGTCATCAGAAGCTTTCAGCACACGATGAAGTGAAAATGCGATGATGTCCTTTAATGACCTGTAAAGAGCAAGGAATATTTACCCTTTTGGGCAAGGCTATAATCTAAAGATAGGAAGGGGAAAACTCATTTCTGTTATACGTTAACAGATAGGCCATTTTGACTCATTTGCGCAGACTGTATACGACAAAGAACAGGTCTATGTTTGAATTACACAATTCTGGGACTTCATTATACTTGGGGATACAGGGAGTACCAGAAACTGGGGTAATTTTCATCAGTCTAATGCAATTACTGGAAGCCAGGTCAAAGGAAGGCATGGGCTTAAATCTCAGCAGACTGAGTCTAATATGTAACAGCAAATCCCATTGTAAAGATGTAATTCAGATGTAATCTGAAAAGCTATCTCAAATATTTAAACCAGGTAATTATTGCCATTGAAACTGTAGTTAATCATTTATTGCTTTTGCGTTTAAAAAGTATTTCACAAGAGTTCAAGAGGGAGGAGAAACAACATTCTCCAGGAGATCTCCTTATGATGAATAAATAACTTTTATATTTACCAGCTTCAGTCTCCAGTGACTCAGTCACGGTTACCACAGCCCTGCTCACTTGATGCGTGATTGAGATATGATCCTTCTTTAAGCGACATGAAGTCCGTATTCTTGGCTGGCTCACCTTTTGAACAAGAAATTTTTCAATTTACACCACTGACAAAATGATCCTAAATGATTCCTGTTGATCCCCCCCCCACTGCAAAATTGGACATAAAACTCCAGTGAAAACACAGAAATGCTGGAGAAACTCAGCAGGTCTCACAGGGTCCATAGGAGGAAAAGATCTATTGGCTATTTTTCGGGCCTGAGCCCTTCTTCACGGTATGGGTGAGAAGCAGGCAGGCATCTGAATTGAAAGGCTAGGGAGAACAAAAGAATGGACTGGGAGACGAGTACAGGCCATCCGACAAAAGGTGTTAATTAGATATGGATAGGAGGACTGGAGAGAGGAAGGGGGAAAATTGATGGGAGAGCGGAAGTGGGAGGAAAGGAGGCAGGGCAAGACAGGCAGAGTAAAGGAGACAGGGAAAGATGAGAGAGAGGGGACTAATTAAACTGGAGCAGGGGATGTTAATGCCATCTGATGGGAGGGTACCCAGACAGAATGTGAGGTGTGGTTCCTCCAATTTGTGGGTGGTCTCAGTCTAGTAGTGCACGAGACGTGCTGGCAAGCGAATGGAGTGGGGAATTGAAATAGGTGGTCACTGGGAGATCCACGCTCTTGCGGCATACAGAGCCAAGATGCTCATTGAAGCAATCTCCCAGTCTGTGTCCAATTTCTCCACTGTAGAAGAGAGCACAACTGGAGCACTGGATGCGATAGATGACCCCTGCAAATTCACAAGTTGCTTCACTTGGAAAGATCGATGAGGTTCTGAAAGGTGGTGAGGGAGGAGTTGTAGGCACAACACTTCACTTGCGAGTCTGCAGGGGTCATCTATTACATCCAGTGCTCCTGTTGTGGTCTCCTCTACATTGGATAAACTGGACGCAGACTGGGAGATCACTTCATGAAGCACCTTTGCCCTGTCCGCTGCAATAGTGGGGAGATCTCCCAGTAGCCATTCATTTCAATTCTCTGCCCCATTCCCTTGCCGGCTTGTCTGTCCATGATCTCATGTACTGCCAGACTGAGACCACCTGCACATTGGAGGGGCAACATCTCATATTCCATCTGGGCACCTGCCAACTGGATGGCATTAACATCGACTACTCTATTTTATGTTAAACCCCCCCCATCTTTCCTTGTATCTCCTTTAGCTCTGTCTCTCTTTCCCTCTGTCTCCCCCAGCTCTGCTTTCACAGAATCAAAAACACCCCTCCCAATTATTTCTCATGTTTCCTCTCTCCTGTCCTCCTATCTACAGTATATCTCATTAACACCTTTTGTCTCTTACCTGTACTCCTCCCCCTACCCATTCTTTCCTACTCCCTAGCCTTTTAACTCAGGGACCTGCCTGCTTTTTACTCGAAGAAAGGCTCAGGCCCGAAAAGTAGGTAAAATATCTTTACCTCCTATGGACGCTGCGAGACTAGCTGTGTTTCTCCAGCATTTCTGTGCTTTTACTACAATCACAGTGTCTGCAAACTTTTGTGTTTCGCCCCATAAAATTCTAGTGATACTGCACAGTAGATTCACACAGCTACTAAAGTTAGATTCAGCTATCCTGGTTCCATTCTGATATCTGGTGGTGCCTTTGAGGAGTTTGTTCATAATCCCTATAATCAAGTAGGTTTCTTCTGGGTAAGTCATTCAGACAGAATCAGACCAGGAGTGAGGATTTTTTCAGAGGAGAAGTTATGCTCTTCATTGTTCCATGCGGTTAACAGAACTTAACGTCATTGACTGAGTTTAGATGGCACATAATCTAACATTCTCTTGAACCAAGGAGAATTTCGATCTCCAAACACAGACACGTTCTTCAATCTGTTGATTATCAAGGATGGCAAAACTATTCTTTTTAAAAATACTACTGACCTAATCTTCAATTGATATGTAAAGCTAAAATACACACGTCTTTTGTTTGCAGTAAAGATGTACGGGAAATGGCAGCTTTAGTTAATCAGAAGCGTGAAATAAACTATGCCTTTATTCGCTGGCCCCATGAAGGCCAAGAAGAATTGTGATTGAGGTTTACTAGTTGTTGCACTCATTTGTATAGGTGGGGGGGGTGGGGGGGGGGTGGGAGGGTGGGGGATAGAGGGAGCGCAGGATCATAATCGGAAGAAGGAAGGAGAATATTCTCAAATCTGAGGTTGCCCATCAGAAAGATGATGGAAAAGAAACTGAACGAGTTTTAAATGATAACAAGGATGTAATTCATCAAAAGGCCTGTAGAATTTCATGTGTTGATTTCAATACACAAATTAGCAGCCATCCAAAGGAAGTCGATACTAATGTTTTGGGCCTGAACCCTCAACTCGATAAGTGGAGCTGAGCACTTGACCCCAGCATCTGCAGATTTCCTTGTCTAATTCCATGTGTTGATCAGTCATTTATTTCAAATCTATTTTACTGGCAGCTCCTTACTCAGTCGACCTTGGTCTGAGCAAGGACTTTTCCTTAATCAGAACAATTCTAGACCAGTCAATCTCTGCTCACACAATGAAGAATATCATCCTGATCATCAACAAGCCTGAGCAAAGATCTTGTTGATAAATAAATCACATGTAATATAAATCCTGAAGCAGACTTCTTAATTTCAACGTGTTTCCATCGGCAGCATTTTGATATATATTTTTAGCTTCTATGTTTGTGTTTGTGGTTAGTTTTGGCATCAACTGTATCATGCACTCATGTACAATTTACCACTGTTCCAGTTATAAGATCAAGATTAATGTGATCCATACTATGCCATGTTATTCTCAAGTTGCTTCTGGTTCAAAGGAGACCCAATTCACTGTTCGAACAATCTTCTTGCTTAAAATACAATGCAAGGGTTGGGGAAAATGACACCGTCCATTTACCATTTACGCAGTCACGTGATTGTAGAAATTGATTTACCGTTTAGAAACATTCTGTCGCGTTTCCTGTCCGGGCTCCATTGGCTTCCTCATCCTGCCACGTTTCCCTTTCCAGTTCTTCATCCAAAGCCAGGAAGCAGCTGTCCTTGTGGCGATTAACTGTGATCTGGGATGTAGCAAGGTCAACACGTCAAGTCACTGAAGCTATGCTAATTTTAGGGATGGCATGTGGCTTCAAAGTAATGTCCATGTAGTTGTTTTCCACTCTGGCTTTCTGGTGTTTTTGGAAGACAAACTCATTTCCACCCAGCCACCACCTCTTTTGGCAACAAGTCGAAGCTGAATTTCTAAACTTTCTGGAAGAAAGCAGTTGCTTCATAATTGCAAAATCAAAACATATGTGACTGAAGGAGGTTGCCTTTGGCTATTACAAGAAGTCTTGAGTAGAATGACTTTAGTCCTTCTAAACAGAAAGAATTGGCTAATCAATAAAAGTAAGAATTCAACATGGTAAATGATAGTATAGAGTTGTCAAAAGTTAACTGTTCCCAAAACACCAAAACACAGCGTCCAGAGAAGGTAAAGATGTATTACCAATGTTTCGGGCCCGAGCACTTCCTTGGGGAATGAGTGAAAAAAACACAGGCAGAATTAAAGGCTGAGGAAAGAAAGGGGAAAGAACAACAGACAAAAGGTGTTAATTGGATAAGAGGAAAAGTGAGGATTGATTTTGGCTCTGTGAAAGGAGACTGAGGGGAAAAGGGAAGAGAGAGAGGAAAGGAGAGAGGAGAGTAGATGGAAGCGGGAGAGTGGGTTGGAAACCGGAGAAGTCGATGTTAAGGCCATCCAGTTGGCGGGTGCTCAGACAGAAGATGAGTTGTTGTTCCTCCAATTTGCAGGTTGTCTCAATCTGGCAGTGCATGAAACCCCAGACAGTCATGTTGGCAGGGAATTGAAATGGGTGGCCACTGGGAGATGCACCCAAGTGCGGCAGATGGAGCCATGGTGCTCAATGAAGTGATTTCCCAGTATCTCCGATGTAGAGGAGATCGCAACAAAGTCACTGGATTAAGTTGATGAAAGGTATCTGTTCTCTAGGTACTTGCCCAGCAATAGTTCCTGCCTACAGCTACCCACAGATACGTCCTGAACTTGAAAAAAGCAGCATCAATTTTTTGCCATAATCAAAATATCAAATTTTGTTTGCTTGATACATGGTGCATAGTGAAAGGGTTAATGCTCATCGTGGCAATTTTATTCCAAATTCAGTTGGGAAGCATGCTGAACACGTCTTAAAAACAGCATTTGGGAGGGAAATATTCTAAACTCTGTCCCTTCTCATTTCTCAACATATGATTCTGTTCTGGAAGCTAATGACTCACCTCTGATAATCTATGGCAGCTCTCAATTGGATGAAAACCATATAATTCCCTTATAAGGAAAACGTTTTTCATCTTGGCTGTGTGGGGACTAGAGGTGCCACAAGGGTATACAGATAAAGCTGTAGTGTTTCTTATCTGCTGTTACTCCCAAGTCAAAGAATTGATACAGTTCTGCTCTGGGATTGGGTCAGTTTGGATGTTTGGATTTTCCGGATCCTTGGGCAGTACATCAGTGGCACTTACACAATGTGCACACGCTATGCGTCGCGCGCACACACACGCACACACACACGCAAAAGCCGGGAGTTTTCAAGAAGTCCGGATTCGTGGGTGGTCTGGATTTCAGGCACGAGTTTTCGAGAAGTCCAGATTCTCGTGTGATCCGGATTTTTACTGATTTCATTGGCTTTGTTCATTGCTTGAAACCAGTTATTTTATTTCCCTCCCCCAACCTTTAAAGCAAACAACTGCAGATGTTCAAAGTCAAAAACCAAAAGCACAATGCTACCAGAAACATTAACCGTTTTCAGGTGGAATAGCTGGGAGAACACGGCTCCGGAGCCGGCTGCGGATGTGAGCAGTGACATTCAGGTGGCAGCGCTGAAGGCGCCGTTCTGGCACCTGAAAGCTCCGCAGCAGGGAGAGGCGCCGCAGAGCAAACACCGGCTCCTGTCGACTGTGGCTGCAGTCCCACCCGCTTTCAGGTGCCTAGGGGGCGCACTCAGAAGCAGAGAATATACTTACCCGAGGAGGGTTGGGTAAGTACTCCTTGGGTCAAGGTTCTCCGCTTTCAGGTGCCCTCCCAATAGCCACATACGGGTATTTTAGGCGGCTTTACGTTGGGGTATTCTGGCCACCTGAAAGTGGCTATTCAGTGGGACAGTCAGCATCTGTGAGAGAAAAATTATCTGTTAATGACTTTTCATCTGAACTCTTTTCTTTTCCACTTTATATAGCATAACTCCGGGTGGGCGCCAGAACAAATGTTCAAGGATGGCATTAGGGTAACTGGGTGGGGCACAGTTAGACAGTTGTAAACTCGGTCAATGGTGGGTGGGAATGATGGTGGTGGCCAAGCGAACGTAAACCTCCTCCGACCCTCTAACATAGCAGCCAAAAAAGCTGCTCTTATTGCTAGTGCCGCTTGACACATGCTAGAGACGTGGGCGGGGGTGGGTCTGACGGCGAGCGATGGCCGCTAGAATATGGGGGCACAGCACCTCGCGGTGGGGGGGAGGGGCCATGTCGTGCGAGCGAATGAGGGGACAGCACTTCGCAAGAGGGGGCCGTGCCCGCGAAGGCCCCCCCCCCACCTTGGCGCCAACCATGTCCATCTCTCATCTTTCACCTTTGGGCATTAATAAATTATTTAGCTCTGACGTAATTGTAGAGAATCCCATTCTATCCAAAGGAGCATTGACAGCAGAGGGGACAGTCAGAGTAAAACATAGACACCGTGATTGAAGTAAAAACCCAATGCTGGAGAAAATGTAGCAGATCAAACAATGAACCTTATAACAGCAAAATTGAAGATGCCTTAACCAACGTTTCGGGCTCGAGCTTCTTCATCAAGGAATCATCAAGGAAGGGGACAGCAGGATTGTTTTCGACTATTGATCAGTGATAACATTCTCTTGTTTTAATTCACAGGCCATATCCATCCAATAGAGATCAGGGATGGAACCTGCAATTTTCTCGGTCTGCTTGTTGAAATAGTATTAGAATTCCATGCATTTGTCAGTTTTTGAAATCTATCACTTGATTTTAATATGAAAAGCAGCAGGCTTTACCAATCAACAAAATTAACCATCATATCGCAAATGCTAGATTCCATAATGTCCGAAGTCACTTTTGCAGACACTAAAAATAGTTGAATTTCAATTGTTGAGAGAAGTTTGGCATGGTACCATCAATTCATAAACCTACTTTCCTAACAATGCTGGACTTGAACTTATTTCGAGCAATTTCCTAAGGAAATTTCAGGAACCAGAATACCTTAAAGGTACAAGTCAGAAAAATCAACAGATGATTATAACCGCCCCTCTTATCGATGAAGTCCCAAGGCGAGTGTCTTTAGATTTCAACCAATCTATGTCAAAAATGAATTACTGCATTTCAGATCTATAATGGAGCATCCAAAAGTCATGTCACATTATTCCCCAACCTAATGAATCTTCAGTTAATTTTTAAACATTATCCCAGCTTACTTTAAACTTAAAGGGAAAAGCTAGCTTGACACAGTAGCAAATGGTGGATTAAGTTACACAATAAAATAGCAACTCCTTCATTTTATATGGTGAATAACTCCGCAGGTCAGTTCGTGATTTGTCAAACACTCCCTTGTACACATCAAACACCTTTACAGCATCATGAAAATGTATTTATTAATAATTTGCACCATCTTGCTGAAGTGTTACGTGTTTTGCAACATTCGGCAAAAATTAGTTGTCGATTCCAATACTTCCATGCAGGGGTATTAACTCAAATTGTAGAGTGCACGTTTAGCATGTAAGAAGCAGCAGGATCAATGCCCACATTCTCGATTTGAATTTGCGGCGGCAAGGTCAGTGTAGCAGTTGGCACAACGCAGTTACAGCGCCAGCAATCAGGATCGGGGTTCCAATCCCTCACTGTCTCTAAAGAATTTGCATGTTCTCACGTGTCTGTGTGGATTTTCCATGGGGGTTCTGGTTTCCTCCCACCGATCAAAATGTACCTGGGTTGTCGATCAATTGGGCGGCATGGGCTCATGGGCCAAAAGGGCCTGTTACCGTGCTCTATGTCTAGATTCATATGCCTTTGGACTTTAATCTTTTGCTTTAATTGGCATTCTGTGAAAGAATCATCTGAAAGCTCCTTTTGCAGTGATTCCAGTGTGTAAAGTCTTCACAAAATTTTATCTATAAAGGTAACAATGAAGCTACAATTCATTACAGTTTCTTCATTGGAGACTTTCCAGCACACAACAGGTGGCCATCTTGGTTCGGAAGTATTTTGCCTTTCCAGTGTGATATGTAAAGTTTAGATGTTAGAATTTTGTTGGGTTAGGCACTGGTGGTTCATCTGTGGTGTCATTCAGGGGAGGTCAAATATAAGCTTATCTGTGAGGAAAATGTTGTTCTGCCGCGTGCTAAAATTTCTGCAGCTGAGGTCAAGTCTGGGCTTCTTCAAATTACAGCAGAAATCCAAAAATCCGGACTACTCGGGGATTCCGTCGGTCCAGATTTTCCGGCAGCACTTTTAAAATTCAAATTTAAGAAGGAATAACGAAGAAATTAACAGGTAAATTTGATTGTTTATTCATTAGCAGGCTTCATTTATCAAAACCATCAGTTTCAAAGAAGATGGAAGTCAACACTTGACAGAAATGTAAACATAAAATGTTTGCTGTGCATCTGTGGCATTTACGAACACAAACAAAAGCCCGCTAAATTTTAAGTTTGAAAGTTTTTGAAAAGTCCGGATTCTTGGCTGGTCTGGATATCTGGCATCCAGAATTTTGGACTTCTACTGTAAGTTGAATTTATTGTAAAGGAGGCATCATGTGAGGTTATTCATTGTTCAAGTTTTTTCATTCTCCAAGTGGAATTAATGAGGTTATTCTGAAGTACATTACAATGGCTACTGCATCAAATAACTGTTTGGTTGCCTCATTATTTAATAAAATGTTCCAAAAGGGATTGTTGAAAAAGCAGGAAACCGTAGGGGAGGACTTAACACCTGTCATGGGGGAACCTGTTAGAAGTAATTATTAAATTTGTTATCGTGAGCTATTTCAAACATTTAAGGTAATCAGACCTCCTTTCCACAGAGTTCGCTGGGTGGAATGAATGAGGTGCCAGAGGAGGTGGTGGAAGTGGAGATGACAGTTACATTCAATAAATAACTAGACAGGTACATGCATAACAAAGGTTAAGGTGATTATGGGCTGAATGGAGTCAAATTAGTTTAGCATGGATAAGACAGGCCAATTCCTGGGCAGTAGATTATGACTTTATGACTGTCAACATAATTTTGCGAAAGGTAACTCATATCTGAATAATTCATCAAATTATTTTGAAGTACTGTACTGTGGATAAAGTCGAATCAGTTCCATATGTATATTATCAGAATCCACTTGAAAATATATCACATCAAAGGCTATTGCATAAAATGAAGGCTCTTGTGGAAAATGGGGGCTCTTGTTGTAGGAGGCAACATATTGGGAGAGATAGAGGATTGGCTGTGAAGAGTAGTGTGCATAGGGATCTGTTCTCGGGCCTCAACCTTATGCATGACCTGGTTGAAGCTACAAGTGTTAAATTTGCTGATGTCACAGAAGTAGGAAACTAAGATGATAAGAGGACTTAAGAAGGCTATAAATGGATATTAAGCCTGCAGGGGAAAAAAAATCTCAGGGTTGTATGTGATGTCATGCATGTGCTCTGACATTGAATCCGAAATCTGAATCTTAAGTGGGCAAAGATCAGGCAAATAGAATACAATGATGGAAAATCATCTGTGTGTTTGACAAAAGGTTAGTTTGCAGGCAGTACAAGCAATTATGTAGTTTTGATAGTTTATTTGTATGGGGAAATGAAGGTAAAAGCAGGCAGGTTATGCTTCAGTTATACAAGGGGACCTGTAAAAACACACCTGGAGTGCTGTGTAAAGCAATCGTCTTTTTATTTAGGGAAGAATTCAAAACAGTTCAGAAAAGCTTTATGAGACTGAAACTGGAATAGGCAGTTTATCTTATTTGGAAAAGTTGGATGGTCTCAGCTTGCATCTCCTAAAATTTAGATCCTTTCAGATCTTTACAGTTTGGATCTGGAAAGGATGTTCCTTTCATGGGAGAATTTATAACAAGGTGCCACTGTTCAGAAATAAGTGGAGTCCAATTAAATCAGAGATTTTTTTCCCCTCTCAGGGACATATGGGTCTCTGGAACTGTCTTCCCCAAAGAGCAGTAGAAGTAGAGACTGAATATTTTTAAGGCTGAGTTAGATATATTCTTGATAAGCAAGAGGATGAATCAGAATTTATTGTCATGCACATGTCACAAAATTCGTTGTTTAGCAGTCACAGGTGCAAATATTACTATTAATGACATTTTAAAAAATAAATTAGTGCAAAAAGAAGAGAAAGTAAGGTAGTGTTCATTGTCCATTCAGAAATCTGATGGCAGAGAGGAAGAAGCTGTTATTGTACCGTTGGGTGTTCATCTTCAAGTTCCTGTACCTTTTTCCCCCGATGGTAGCAGTTTGAAGAAGGCATGGCCTGGGTGGTGGGGGTCCTTGAGGAGAGAGGCTGCTTTCTTAAGATACCGCCTCTTGTAGAGGTATGGAGTGGAGACTGATGTCCATGATGGCACTGGCTGTGTTCTCAACTCTCTGTAGTCTTTTACTGTCCAGTCTATTAGCATCTCCATACCAGTCAATGACGCAACCAGTCAGAATGCTCTCCACGGTACACCTGTAGAAAATTGCAAGCATCTTTAGTGACATACCAAATCTCCTCAAAGAAACAGATATGGGACACACACCCAGGTGTGATCAGCCTGTGGTAGGCCTGCCTTGGCAGAACAGCCAAAACACCCATCGATACGAAGTAATACAAATGAAGATATGTCCGATACCGGTTAAATTTCCCTCATGGTCATCCTCTATTATTGCAATTGAAGCAACCAACTGTACTGACTTGATGAGTCCATGTTTGGCGTGTAAGTGCATCCGTGCGAGTATTCCAGTATTGCAGATGTGTGTCCATGGCTGAAGACATTTATTTATGTGTGTGTGTGTGTGTGTGTGTGTGTGTGTGTGTGTGTGTGTGTGTGTGTGTGTGTGTGTGTGTGTGTGTGTGTGTATGCACGCGCGTGTGAGTGCGTGTGTTTGTGGATGCGAGGGTGTGTGTTTGTGTGTGTGTGTGTGTGCATGTGCGCGCGTGTGAGTGCGTGTGTTTGTGGGTGCGCGGGTGTGTGTGTGTGTGTGTGTGTGTGTGTGTGTGTGTGTGTGTGCGCGTGCATTTACAGCTGTCCTCGGTCTCAAAAATGATTTTCATGTTTCATTCTCCACGTCCATTTGGCATTATGCATTTTCATTAACTTTGGCCACATAAAGTTGATAGTCTGGGCTGAAGTTTCATCAGAAGAGAGAGAATCTCTTATTAGAAAACAAAATGCATGCAGTATCAACAACACTGAGAAACCATTTTAAAAAGCCTCTAATTTAAATTGACTAAATTGTAGCTCATAGAAATTTAAAATGTGGGTGATGTATTTAATTCGGCTCCAAAATAGTTGAGACACTGAAAAACAATAAAATGCATTTTTTCGCCGTAGCAACAAGGATAACAAACAATGTCATTGTGGCTGCTACTGCAGACCCCTCCCTCCTTGCAGCAGATTTGCAGGAAGCAGGCAAAATAAAAGTGTCAAAGTTTCCAAGACTTTTCCCAAATATAGTCATATCCAAACTTACACAGTATTTTATTTGACCCCACCCTATTGTCATTGCAAGTAAAAAACATCCCCGCTCTTTATCCTGGTCAGACTCAACTTTTAGTTCTTTTAAATCTTTCCATTTAAAGCATACTACTCTGGAATATTCTAAAGAGACCTTTAATACATCTTCCTTTAATAAACGTGTGCTTGCTGCTGTACAAGCTGGTAGAAATAGAGACTTTTCCTTCACTCTGTCAAAGGCAATATCATTATGTGAGTGTTGTTCAGCCGATCTCTTCTCTGCAGTCAATTGCAAAGTTTTCAATTGTGTTGAATTTTCCCTCACAAAAGCCTTTCCAATGTGTCTATTCTGATATTAGTCAGGTTCACAGTCTGGGTTGAGTATAAATGACTTCAAATACTTACCCATTTCTCTTTTAAAAGTGAGTTTTATTCTGCCAACATCACTGTTTCTAGGACAACATTCCATGCTAACAAGTTCCCTTATCTCTCTCTTCATTATTTTTGGTGATAGAGACAAAATATCTGTCCATGGCCATCAATTAACTTTAGAAATAGTTTTCCCAGATTTATTTTACCCCCAAATTCTTTGTTGTTATCAAACACTCTAAAAGAGATGTGTCTTGCTACTAAAGATTCCAGATTACGCTTCGGTTCTGGCTAAAACAGTTGTCCGCAATATGCCCGCAATGTCCACAAAGGTATCCCATGAGGCATCTCGTCATTTTATCAAAGCAGAACTTCATGCATGGTAGCATGCAAGCTGATGTCTGATAGGTGGCAGAGTGAGAATAGGGTGGAAGGTTCTTTGAGAACGGGGAAGGGTGCAGGCTCGTCCTGGTCACACCAAACTTTATAACACAAATAAATATGCGGCACTTTATTGGAGGTCCTGCCAATGGCGATTTCAGTATCACTGATTAGAGTCTCACAGCACTGGTTCAATGCTCATCTTTCTGATTGATGGCTTATATTTTCCAAAGCAGATTGCTGGCTATTAGCTATTCATGCCTTTGATATCTTGGGCCTCCAAGCATGTGTAGTCAATGGAAAAATCCAAGATATCCTTGGGGTCGGACGTCAGGAGGTCCAACCAACTGTCCCACTGCAGGATTGATCATTGTGGCCAGTGGTGGATGAATGAGATCCCGAAGGAAAGATCTGCATACCCCTTACCTTTGTAATGCAAGGCCCTGTTGAAAGTTCTGCCCTGAAGCAGTGTTAACTCTGCTTCCCTCTTCACAGATATTGCCTGACTTGTTGAGTACTTTTAGCATTTTCTGTTTATTGCCAAATCTTCAGTAGCAGAACTATTTTAAACTAATGCAATGGTAGGATAGAATTCTTTGAATTGCCAACCAGTTGACAATGGATGGAACCCCCTCAACCCTAATGTGTTTCTTTGAGGCTTCTGCTGGTGCCCAACAGATGGCTATCTGATAGATCATCTCCCCCTCAAGGCGTCACTCAGAGCCTGGATCTACTAAAGACTTGAGAGCATGTTCATGTAAGTGAATAGCAGCCTATTTTCTGTACAAATCAGTTTGAATTGAAACAGCAAAGGGACTCAGGTATATTACTCAGACTGCTTTATTCAAACTGCTGCATTTCAAGTCCAGTTTATTGCCATCTATTTTCACAAAGTAAAACATGCAGACACACAACCAGACATAAACACACATACAGACAAACAATGCATATGCAGGACATGTATTAATTTATATAAATAAACATTGTTTGTACATATGTGAGTCTTGGATGGTTAGTGCGAGCAGTTCCTTTGGTTATTCAGTATTCTCACTGCCTGTGGGAAGAAACTGTTCCTCAGCTTAGCGGTTCTGGCTCTGATATTCCTGTATCTCTCTCTCTCTCCCGACGGGAGCAGCTGAAAGATGCTGTGTGATGGGTGGAAGAGGTCCTCAATGATTTTGCATGCCCTCTTTGCAAGGTTCCCGGTTGATCACATCGATGGTGGGGGGTGGGAGAGGGAGACTCTAGTGATCCTCCCTGCTACCCTTATGGTCCTGTGGATTGACCTCCGATCCATTTCTCTGCAGCAGGCTGCGATGCAGCTGGCCGGGACACTCTCGACAAAACTCCTGTAGAAGATTGACATAATGGTGGCTGGTAGCCTTGCCTGCTTCAGTCGTCCCAGGAAGTGCTGTCGCTGTTATATACATTATTTCTTGTTAAAAATGACATTGAACTAAAAGAAGTTACATGGCAGTAAGAGCTCAGAAGATCTGAAGAGATGTTGTCTTTCACACACAGTGGAAATTCTACACTTCGCCATGGGCGAGTTGTAAGAGGGAGCTGTTTTGGTCAAATTAGCCTCTGGCTGAGCAGGCACTGGTATTATTGCTGCACTTAAGAATAATGTTGGATAAAGGAGAATTAGATACAATGTTAAGGAAAGATTTATTTCGTTGACATATTTTGGCTGGTCAATTCCTTTCTCCTTTTGCACTAATTCCATACAAAACACGAACATCATTATTCATTGGAGAAGGATGGGTGGGAGCCATCCCAGACATTGTCACTGAGCCAGCTACTTATAAGTGTGAAAGAGACTGGATGGATGTCATGCTCCGCTATTCCCCTCCTTGGAGGAAGACCCTCAGGCAATCAAGGCGCAAAGCTTGATGGGGAAAAGCCACGCTTTAGCACAATACCTCACTGAGTGCCATAAAGTTCAGCTACTGAATATATAGTTTGAATGCAATTGGTTTCCCATCTTGAATCAATTGACTAATAATGTGGCAATAATTTTTAATCCTCAGGATTGATTTGCATCTTAAAGAGAACCGCAGAACCCTACAGCACAGAAAAAAGCCACTCGTCCCATCTAGTCAATGCTCAACTATCATTCTGCCTACTCCCATCAACCTGCAAATATAGTTTTACCAAAATATTTTACACAAGTTCAACATAACATCCAAACTCCTGTTCTCAATTCTTTGATTTATGAAGACCAATATTCCAAAAGCTCTCTTTACAACTCTATGTACTTGTAATGCCACTCTCAAGAAATGATGCATTTGTATTTCCAGATCCCTCTGTTCTGCTGTACTCTGTAGTTCCCTACCATTTACTGTGCAATTCTTATCCTGGTTTGTCTGGCTAAAGTGCAACACCTCACACTTGTTCGCATTAAATTTCATCTGCTAGCCCATTTTTCCAGATGCCACTGAAAGCTTTGAAAGCCTTTTTAGCTGTCCATGACATGCCCAATTAATTGGGCGGCACGATTATCATGGCACATTGTTATTACAGCGCTGGCTACCCGGGTTCGAATCTGGCGCTGTCTGTAAGGAGTTTGTATGTTCTCCCCATGTCTGTGTGGGCTTTTTCCGGGTGTTTCGGTTTCCTCCCACTTTTCAAAACATTCTGGGTTGTAGGTTATTTTGGGTGTAATTGTGTGGCACAGGTTTAAATGGCTGGAATCGGCTTCTACTGTGCTATAAATATATATTTAAATTAATGATATATGCAAATTTGCTGATCCAATTTACCACATTATCAATGAGATCGTTGATATGGATAATAAACAACAATGGATCCACCACTGATCCCAGAATCACATCACCAGTCACAATTCTCCACTTAGAGAGGCAATCATCTATTACCACTCCGTAGCTTCTGCAAAGCTAATTTCTTATACAATTTACTGAATTCCGAGCAATTGAACCTTTTTTGACCGACCGCCCATACAGAATCTTGTCAAAGGGCTTACTAAAGACCATGTAGACAACATCCACTGCCTTTCCTTCATCAACATTCCTGGTAACCTCCCTGAAAAACTATATGATTGGTTAGACATGACCAACCAAGCACAAAGCCATGATGAGTCTGACTGAGAACTTGTACATCCAGTCCCTTCGAATGCCTTCTAGTCTCTTACTCACTACTGATGCCAAGCTCACCTGTGTATAATTACCTGGATTATTCTTAGATCCTTTTTTAAAATAAATGAATAGTTGAAAAGGTCATCTGAAGAATTAATGATTCATCTTTATACAATTCCAAGTTCAAAGATGAGAACAAGATCGTGCAATAATAGCAGCCTAGAATATCTCAGGACAGATCCAAAACTGGATCCCTCTGGCTGTCTCCTGCTCCGATTTTCACCCACTTTCAGAATTAGAATCATATATCGAGATACAAATTTTTAATCCTCCATCTTGGGGCCCTTTAGCATAAACAAGGACTAGAAACAATACAAACAGTTAGAATTGAAATCCTATTAGAATAAGTCATAAAGTTTGATGATATTAAAGAATTCATTACATTCACAATCCATTTTTCCTTCACCAGATCGTTCTGTGCATAATAATGCAATTGATGCCTATCCACAGTTACCTACTGTGCATCACAAAGCTCAGTCTTCAGTCCCGTTTATGTAAACATTACCTGTTCTGATAACATAAACCTCTACCTTTTGATCACAACCATGAACCTAGATTGTTCTACCTGACACCAGCTCCCGAATGAGCTGAAATTTTCAAGAAGCGAAAGCAATCCGATTGGATCATGTCAAACCTTTGACTCCAGCTCTACACATCTGCTCAACTGCTTCACCAGGCTGAAATGGATGGTATTCTGCTTGAGGCTGTTACTGTATCTGCCCATTTCCATATCCAGTCAGTAACCATGACTGTTGACACTGCTGTACTCTGGTCTATATTTTATCACGTCTTCACTGTTGAAACCATCAGATGAATCTTCATACCTTAAGAAATAATTTCCCCAATTCTCTTCTTGGGAGACTGCCCTTCTCCACATTTTAAAAATTTTCAGCTCAGTGTCAATGCACAAAAGATCACAAACTAACCTTAATGAAGATTGACTGCAGAAGAGTTGGCTGTAGGTCGGGCATTACCAGAAGTAACAACAGATTTGGAGACCTGCAGACTAGTGTGGACAGAGGAGGTCCAGGGGTGGCACGGTTAGTGTAGCAGTTAGAGCAAAGCTGTTACAATGTCGGCATCCGGGATTCGAATCTGACACTGTCTGTGAGGAGTTGGTATGTTCTTCCCATATCTGTGTAGGTTTTCTCTGGTTGCTCCGGTTTCCTCCTACCATTCAAAACAGTCAAAGTTGTGGGTTAACTGGGCGGCACGGGCTCATGGGCCAGAAGGGCCTTTCTCGTCTGTATGTCTTAAAAAAAAAACTCAATTCTGAAATCAAGGACCTTCTTCAACTTTTCAGCTCTCAAATTCATTGACCAGACTTTGTCTTTATTTTTAATCACTCAATTCGCCAGCTGATATGGAGGATTAATCTATTGTCAGGGCTCCTTGCCTTTTACCCTCTCTCCAGGGTCACTCTCCATTTCTATATCACACACCATCAAGACACGTTTTCCAAAAACAGTGTCCTTCATTTCAAAATCCTAAAATTCCATCTCCAACTCCAACTGTGGTTTTGTTCACTCTTTTTCAGCCTCTAAGCTTTCCAGTCTTTTGCTTAACATTCAAATTTCCCTTTGTAACAAGTTGGAGATATTACTCAACATAGTTTGCTGCTGTTATCTGCAAATGGCAAAGTTCCAAACTTTCCTGAAGCATTTACCAAACCAGTTATCACATTCACCCATCACAATGCAATCCCTGGTTTTAAATTGCGCCCCACCATATCCCCATTCAATTCATAGTCAATTCAGAAAGTCCTGATTTCTTGCCGTGCAAGCAGTTATGATTCAACTGATGCTGAAACATCGATCGATTGTCAGTGTTACTAAACTACCAGAGTGGGAATTGCTCATGTCCATCAGAAAATGATTCTCTCCTTCCCATTTCCTTTCTTAATGATTTCTTTAAGATTCAATCCTTATAAGGCAAGATGGCAGCACTGATGTGAAAGAGCAGCGACTGGGCAGTTTCCTATGGCACAGTCAGTTACATAGACAGCTGGGAACCACTTACCAGATGCGTGCAGAACCACTGAGGGCTGAGCCTGGTAATTCATAAACTGCATAGCTGAGATTCCTGAAGAAGTTTCAGAGGGAGATGAAGTAATACACTTCCTTATAAATTACTGCTGTGCTATTTTCTTCTGTGGTCATCAGGGCAAGAGCTGGAAAATTAAACATTTTCCTTTACGGGAAATAAGGCAAATAGATACTTGGTGGCTGGAGGCCCCTCAGCCCACACCAGTCTGTCGGTCTCCAAATCTGCTGTAACTTCTGGTAATACCCGAAGCGACAGTCAACATTCCTGCAGTCAATCTTCATTCAGAGACTCCTGGTGAGAAGAGTAAATGTGGTTATCGAATTTGAATGATCCCTTCATGAAAAATCAGAAACATTGCCCGCGATGTAGTGATAAAATGAAAAACAATTTTTTTTCAAGAACTGCAGTAAAACAGAAAACACCAGAAATACCCAGATCAAGTTCCATCTGCGGAAAGAGAAACAAGATTTCAGTTGAAGATCCTTCATCTGAACTGGGAAGGAGAGAAACCTTTAAGCTGGTCTCCCTTGTTTTACCCTCCCTGAGACATCACCCCTCTCCATTATCTCTGCAATTTAACAACTAATTTTGTCACCTCCCCAGTTCTGACCTGAAACATTCCTACCAATGGGGCTTGATCTCCTGAACATGCCCAGCATTTTCTGCTTTTATTATGGTGATGGGACAAAGATGATCTTTGAAACATAAAATTACAAAGCATGCAATTTTTAAAATCAAATGAAGAAACACAAAAACAGTTAACCATGATATGTATTTTAGGAAGTCAACGAATCACTTAGTTACATATATGTTAGTGGAATTTCACCTGTAACTCCATCCCTTCCATAGATGAAGCACTGAGGACATCAATGAATTATAGCCACAAGCCTTCAGTCATGAACTTCATGACATGTCTGTCTTGTTCACTCTGCTACAGCTTTGGTAATACTATAGTTCACAATACCATAAAAATAAAACTCATGACTTAAAGCAAAGCCTTTGTTATAGAACTTTACATCTACTCACGATACATAAATAATTTTTTTTAGGGAATCCCTGGATCACAGGAGAGCAAGGTAAAGCCACAGTGTATACTCAGAACTACTCAGCTGGTCCTGCAGCATCTGTGAAGGAGGAAAGTTAATATTTCATGTCAATGATACCTCATCATGAGCCAAAAATCTCAATTGCAATTTTCTCTCTCCACAGATCCTGCCAGATGTGATAGGCTTTTGCTGCTTTAAGTTAATTTAAAGAAACAGAGGGTAACAGGCCCTTCTGGCCCATACCTAAATACACCCATGTGACCAATCAACCTACTATCCTTGAAACATGGGAGGAAACTGAAGCACCCAGAGGAGAACATATAACCTCATTACAAACTGCAGTGGATTCAAACTTGGGTTGCAAGCCTTGTGCTAACCATTACACTAATCCTTACGCTCATTTGAATCCAGATTTTCAACACCAGCTGTATTTTACTTTTGGAATAATAATTAATTTCTTCTACCTTTACTCATGTCCTATTGTCCGAAGTTGCAGCGAAAAAGTGAACATCAGTCTTCACGTGATAATTGAATTGGCTCGACCATTTTGTCTCCAGCTGTTCCACACTTCAACAATAGATCACTAGACTAACCATGAAGAATGCAATTGGCATCTCATGAATATCAACCCAGAATATGGAAATGAGTAAACACGGGGAAAATTAGTCTGAAAAAAAAAATCATGATATAATTAACTTCAGACACATAGAACTTTTTATACCATAAATTGGAATATATTCATTATAACTTGTTCATTTGTAATTGTTGATTTTAAATTGGTAAATTGCTGAGTCTTGGATTATAAATGTCGAGACATGAGTTCAAATCCTATCAGAGGAGCTTGGGAATCAAATTCAAGGAGTAAAAAGACCAACATTAGTAAAGTTAACTGTGGGAGGAGGAAACGCCCCTTGTCTCTGGAGTTGAACATCCATTCAAGTAAGTACAATTCTGAAGGGGCTTGTAAGGGTAAAATGATGTGAGGTTACTTTCCCTTGTGTGGAGAAACACACAATTATGAATGGAGTCTCAAGAAATTTAAAATTGAGTCAAGGAGATTTCTCCTTTCAGTATGTTGCAATCTCTTGGTGCCTGCCACATTGACCACCGCCGGTGGGCTGATATCACCTCCAACCATGCATCTTGACGCCTCACAGTTCGGCGGGCAGCAACCTCCTTTGAGGAAGACCGCAGAGCCCACCTCACTGACAAAAGACAAAGGAGGAAAAACCCAACATCCAACCAACTAATTTTCCCTTGCAACCGCTGCAACCGTGCCTGCCTGTCCCGCATCGGACTTGTCAGTCACCAACGAGCCTGCAGCAGACATGGACATACCCCTCCATAAATCTTCGTCCGCGAAGCCAAGCCAAAGAAAAGAAATAAAAAGATGTTGCAAATCTATGGAATTCTCTACTGCACAGAGTTTTGAATAACGAGTCAAAATATAATTTGGGGGTAGATGTGATGTCATGTATGTACTCTGACAATAAATCTGAACTTTGTTCATACATCAAGGAGATAATCTGACCCAGTTCTGCTGTTCAAAATGTACCATGTCAACCAAGGTGTACAGTTACTGATAAGTAGAAATTCTGCCTGGCCCACAGGGAAATGAATCGTACGTCCTGCAAGTATTCTGACAATATAACTGAACTTTGAACTTTGACATATATTTAAGGCCGAGAGAAAGAATTTTGGACTACTTCAGAATATAGGAGTTTGGCAGGAAACTAGAGTACAGATTAAATATCAGATCAAATAGGCTCTTACTGAAAAGCAGAGAAGTCTGCTTTTAGTCTTTTAGTCTTAAGTCATTAAATCTTTATACTATTCAGTGAGCCTAAGGCAGTACCAAAGCATTCAAAGTTTGAACCACCCAAATTTGAGGATCTTTACATGTTTGTTACACTAAAAAAAAAATCACCAATAAGGAACTTAAAAGACCCACCTAAGCAATCACTTTGAGACTTTGGAACAGCAGTACTTTAAATTTGCTGTGTCTTTCGAAAGCAGTTGACAAAAACTCTACACAGAGGATCAGAAGCAATGGAATTTAAAGTAAAAGTTTGTAGCTTCATAGAAGGCAGATATGGATTAGAGAAGGAGTGGATGGAATGCACCAGAGTTTGGAATGGCGAACCCCTGCAGTTACTAAATTGTACCCAGGATGAATTAAGAAACTCAAAATAAAAGATTGCAAATTAACATGACCTAAGGGAACTGAATGAATATTTGGGGTTTAAGAGGAGTTATACAAGATCAATGAAGATTAAATTTGTTACAGGTGAGAGCATGTTGAAGAGCAAATGTACTCCACCAAAAATATTGCTTTGGGCAAATTTTAACTAATTGAAGCAATTAGTCTGTGGAAATGGGAAGAGTATACAGAAAGCATCCAAAGTAAACAGTGCCACAGGTCCGTTTGTTTCCAATCCACCTTGGAAGAAAGACTTCTTGTATTTTATTTTGAGAAATTAAATGCTGCAAACTGATTTAAGAGCAGGAAATTAAATCTAAAAGAGTGGCCCACAATATTAAGTTCGGCATAGATAAAGAGTTTGGAAAATAGCAAAGTTTGGTTAAATAAGTAGAGGTATACAGTAAAAATCCTCATGATCTGACACCTATGGCGGTCACGGTTGCCGGAAATGTGAATTTTCTGGTTGACTGAGATTCACTCTTACAATGCCTAACTAATACACCTGCATTAAGAACACACAGTCCAAAATACATGACAGTGCAAAATGTAAAGTAATTTGGAAAAAAACATATTGTGATCTTTAATTATGTAAAGTTCACTTTAATCAAGTCATTCCCATAACTTAAAAAATTCACATTTAAATTCTAACCCCGGTCACTGGCGCAGTAACAGTGATGCACTAGCTGCTAATTAACCGAGCTGCCGTCATAATTAACACACCCCCCCTCCAAGTTTACAGATAAGGCCTTACTAATATACCTAATAGATAATAAAGATAAAGACTCTTACTAGGCAGGGATAGAGAGACACTTTGGGAAAGATGCCCCCGCAGGAAGCGGCATCAACTGGCTCTTCATTAGGGTGTCCCGGTTGGGCCCTCAGTGCAACCCAACTCACCTCCATGCCAGTGTCCCAGCCAGGCCCTTGCCATACCTTCCTTTAAATTCAAACCCTATTAATGAGCGCTGTAACAGCATTAGCCACTTCGCTAACCATGCGATGATCATAATTAACCCCCCCCTCCCCCAAGTATACAGGTAAAGGTTTACACTTCTTTCTTTTTCTTCTTTGGCTTGGCTTCGCGGACGAAGATTTATGGAGGGGTATGTCCACGTCTGCTGCAGGTTTGTTGGTGACTGACAAGTCCGATGCGGGACAGGCAGGCACGGTTGCAGCGGTTGCAAGGGAAAATTGGTGGGTTGGGGTGGGGTGTTGGGTTTTTCCTCCTTTGTCTTTTGTCAGTGAGGTGGGCTCTGCGGTCTTCTTCAAAGGAGGTTGCTGCCCGCCGAACTGTAATAAAAACTGTTACTAGGCAGGTATAGGGAGACACTTTGGGAGAGTCGCCCCAGTGGTGAGCAGCATTGACCAGCTCTTCACCCTGGGTGCCACCATTTTATACAAACACAACTTTATTCAAACAGTTGCAGAGGTCGGGTTTCTCCCAAGGGGGCTTGTGCATTGGTTTGAAAAATGTTTACTTTTACAATTTTAAACTTTTATTTAAAACTTAATTTAATTAATTTATTTATCTTTGGAAAAAAACACATTTATTTCCTTTTTTTTTTTTGCTGGTTGATTGAATGCCAGGTAATGGGGATTTACTGTGAATGACAGCAAAAAGAGCAAATTAAATATGATAAGTTAATGTAGCAAGGAAAATAATGATTAAAGAACCTGATTATGAAAGGGTGAGCAGATAATACAAATGAAAATATTACAACATTTTAATAAAGTATACTCAGTTCAGACAAGTTAAACCCATGGAGGAATGGAAGAAGTTGTTTGGTTAGGGAATTGAAGGTATGGTAGAGAATATTTTGTCTCTATTTTTTAGATATTGGCATTATTGAGAGAAAAGGAATATGGGTTAATCATTACATATAGTGTGGGAAAGTCATGGGCAGATGACCAGCTCACTGAGTCCAAACCTACGTATTACAGGTTCTGGGAATCAATAAGGTCCAAACCTTGATTTTACATGCCTACGTAAACATAGAAAATGTGCACTTGATTTCAAAACAGCTGAAGATCTGTGCAAGAGAATTTTTTTTAAAAATCAGACCAAAGGCTGAGTTATACCATGAGAAGATGAAGCAATCAATTCATCCAATTATTGAGGAAATGAATCAAACAAAACTAATTGAATATTGGATTGGACCTGCAGGACATCATGCTGAAATAACACAGAATGTAGACAAGTCATATCAACTCTATTATCATCTAATTGATTGTACAAGAACATCCTGATGAAACAGTGTTCTCCCATCCTCAGTACAAACTGCGCAGACACACAACCAGACATAACACACATACAGACAAACAATACATATGCAGGGCATATAAATTAAAAAAAAATTGTTTCAGGGTGAGTGTGAGCCATTCCTTTGGTCGTTTGGCATTCTCATTGCCCGTGGGAAGAAGCTGTTCCTCAGCCTGGTGGTGCTGGCTCTGATCCTCCTGTATCTCTTCCCCGAAGGGAGCAGCTAACAGATGCTGTGTGCAGGGTGGAAAGGGGACCTGAATGATTTTGCATGCATGCTTAGTTCTGGTGTGAATCCTTTGACTACAGTCTCCAGCAGACTGGAGCCTGCTTGGGTTCTTCACCTTGAGTTGCCTATCAGCCACAGAGACCCTCACTGCTCCACCACTGTGGACACCATCCCATGGGACGTCTCCTCTGCGTCTCATTCTCAAACAGGAAGTGGGGGGGGGAGGTCTCCCTGCTTTCTGGTGCCCTGTGCTAGTCTTCTACTTTCCCGGAGTCTGCAACCCCTTGTGGCTGCTGTTGATCAAGGGCGCTGCCATCTTGGGTCCAGACCTCCCTGTTGCAGGATTTTAAACAATACTAATGTTGGCTTCTTTAACAGGCTGTTTAAAGCCTGTACTGAGCCGATGGCATTCGGACTGAGCAGTTGGACCTGATGGGGAGCACCATGTCTCCGTAGGTCCACACCAGTGGCGGTGCTGCCATTTTATAGTGACTCTACTATCACCATTCCTTACTGAACAAAAAAAAACCCTCTAAGAGTTTCTAAATCAACCTTCAAAATGTCAGGGCCTTTATAATTGCTTTTTCACTGATATCCTGCAGACCATTTCTTTCTCTTTTTCTGTTCCCTAACTAAATGTTGGTAAGTTTTATGTAGTGCAGCCACGGGCAACCTGTGGAAATCCCCAATCTGCTTTGGTTAATAAAAGAGTTTCCAGAGTAAAAATGCCTTTATCTACCTATTCAATCTGCAAATTTATTTGAGTTCGGCCAAGGTCAAATTTTAGTTTGTTAAACCCAAAAACAGATCTCTGTGTAATTAGTGCCCCCTGTTCTTCCATTAACTCAATGGACTTTGCTCAGAAACATAACTGGTAAGTTTAGACTATTACCACTTTGGTGGGGAGGACTTCAGGAGCGAGAGATGCTGCGCTCGGCAAATCAGGCATGTAGAAACTCTTCGTTTCAGTAGCTTGATTTGTCAGTGGGTATGGTGGTCAACAAAAATGAGCACAGACGAAGTGAGTGTGAAATTTGCATGGTTTTGATTAATGAAGTTTAATTTGTAAAGAATGGATTTTAAAATCAATACTCGTGTGTGGCTTTGATAAAGGTCACCCTCACCAACTGCTATTGCGTTCCCTGAATGAATAAAATCCAGAGGTGATTTTACACAAATGCGTAAAATAACTAGTTAGAATTCCCCACTTTTCACATGACAGAAAATCATTTGGCTTACAGTTAGATGATCACACCCTCAACTGAAACTAGGTCACAAACACAATGTAGAATTTGGCCTTCAATCAAGATGTTTGAAATATCTGTATCAGTTTATGTGTAGAGTATGAATGAAGGTTGATCAGGAAGCAATTAGGCTCCTTAAGTCTACATTATCTCCTAAAAAAGGGAATCTAATCACTCAAGACAGCAATTTTTTTTCCCCAAAAGGTTTGCTTCCTGAAAAATAAAGGCAATTATGATAGACAGCTTCAAGATGAACACAAAGATAATTTCAGATTTGCAGTACCATGTTGGAAGTTGGAGAAACATTAAATTAATATTTTAATTAACTTCCAAGTATCTATGAGCAGAAGTCTCAGGTTGACTGTACATGTTGCACAACAAATGAGAGGAGCCCAGGATTTGTCTTGGTCACCCATTTTAAAACAGAAGTAGAGCCCATAGGCTTCCTTAACAACTGCAGTCATGCTGTGTCTTTGAGCCCAAATTGTAAACTTGCCACAAATGTAACAGAACGTATCACAGCTGTTGCAACATTAATGAGACATTTCTGCTGTATTGAATCATCCTCAATACAATAAATGCTATTGTTAAGTCCACTCACTGTACTATTGCCTGAAGAACATGTGCTTCAACATGCATTCAATGTAATGCACAGCATTTGTATATGTGAGCTGCTTTTATAGCCTGCCTGCATCGCTCCTGACTCAGCATGCCCAGGCCAAAGACAACATTTGCATAGCACCTACACTGGCCTAGCACCTACAAGGCCTGCTTGGCCTTGCTTGATGGAAAATATACTAGAAGACTTAAAATAGGAGCAGAAATCACAAAAATAAATTATATCTAATAAACAGTATGTGATAGGAAAACTTGAAGTGATTTTTGTGATCAGCAGCTGAAAATTAATAAAATACACCCAGAAATGTGCAGGAATCAAAAATCTTCATTGTCCAGTGTAATTGGCGTGCTTACCTTTTAATGCCCTTGGACTTCAATTTTATCAAGGCTGCATTATGCTTTCTCGTCAAGGATGGAGCCATTATATTACCACTAAGATTCAGCCCTTTGGTCAAAATTTGGACCAAGGATTTGATAAAGTCAGCAGGTCAAGTGGTGTTGGGCATCATAAAGCCAGTTATTGGTGAGTATGTGATGCGTATAGAGCTGTCGATCACTTTGATGAGGATTGAGACATTGCTGATCAGGCATTGATAATACATTAAAGCCCCTGGTATCCGGCACCTATGGAGATTGATAGATGGCGGATAAGTGAATTTTCCAGTTGCTTGAGATGGTGCGTTGCGCGCTTGGCGATCTAACAGCGAGGCATGCCAGTTTTAAACTTTTATTTTTTACCTATTTATTTTACATGATTTTTTTTGACGACTGCTTGAGGCTGCCAGTTGTTTGAATTCCGGATATCAGGGGTTCTACTGAAATTAGTTGCATTGGATTTTTTTATGAGCAAAACATACCTGTGAAATCTTCCACAATGTTGAATGTTCAAATTGAACTGTAACCCATCAACTCAATGTGAATCAAGTTCAAACATTTGATAAAATATTTTAAACCTGAAACATTAACAGCGTCTCGTTCCACAGCTGCTGCCTGAACTACTGTGCATTTCCAGCATTTTTTTTTTGTTTTAGCTATGCTTAACGGGAACTAAACTTTTCTTAAACAGCATAGCTCCATGGTGGGATTTGAACTCACATCTGTAGTTTGTTCCAGGTGCTGGAAGCTTACTACAGTATCTTGGTGTAATGTTGCAATTGATTCTGCAATGAAATCACTCTGATAATTTTCCCTGGATCGTCCCTCAGGTAAGGATGGGGTTAATCCAGCCTATGAATTTTCCTGTATTATCATGGCCTGTCAACGCTCATCATCCAGTTTGGGTCCAAAATTAAAATTCATACCACTGTCAACCAGTGAATGTCAACACTCTCTACGGAGATAATGCTAGAGAATATATTGGGAAAAAATCTGACTATTTTGTTTTTAATCTTGACAAATTTTGTTGTGAGAGAGGTTTAAATATTATCAATTGCAATTGCAAACAACATCATTGTAAGGGGGAAGCATCATAAAGCCAGTTATTGGTGAGTATGTGATGCGTAGTGTTGAAGATTTCTTATTGTCAGTGTAGATCACCAAATTATTGGAGGGCTTCAAACAGCCAGACAGGGTGGATCAGGTCAACAATGCTCTATGGCAACAGCTGGACTATGACCAGGAGAGAAAGAAACATCCTCGATCTGTAATGAATCATGTCAGCAAGACTCAGGCTTTGGACTCTGCTGCTAGGGAAATGAGACCAGGAATATTTTATCCTTTTTTAGACAAACTCTGGTGCCTGCCTGCTGCACGCTCAGCAGGACAAGAAAGAAAGATGAATCATCCCCGCACTTCAACTTCTAGTACAGTTGCAGGAGAATTTCACTTCTGAATCAAATGTGAATGAACTGCATCTGGAAGCACATTTTAGAGGGCTCTCTATCTGTTGGCCAAAGAGTATTCATTAATCTGCAGGCGATCCCACCATCTGCAAGCGATCCTACCAGCTGCAGGCGATCTCACCAGCTGCAGGCGATCCCACCATCTACAGGCGATCCCATCAACTACAGGCGATCGTGCCATCTGCAAGCGATCCTGCCATCTGCAAGCGATCCCGCCATCTGCATGCGATCTCGCCAGTTGCAGGTGATCCTACCATCTACAGGCGATCCCGCCATCTGCAGGTGATCCCGCCAGCTACAGGCGATCCCACCATTAGTAGACCAGGCTAGCAGGTAAAGGAAAAATCTGAAGTATTACATTAAATCATCAATTGCTGTATAATCAAAAAGTGTTGGAAAGATAAGGATAACTACTCTTTGATATTAATTATTTTACTTTTCTTTCAGATGTTTACTGCTCTACTGGGCCTTCTGTATTTTCATTTGAATTAAAATTCGCCATTTGCACACGCGTCTGGTTAAAAAAAAGGATTTTCCTTTTAATGAGTACCTCTTGCCAACTGCTAAGAAATATCAGATGTATGGACGGTGCTCATTAGGAGGAGTCTACCACGGGATCATTTTGCTTAAGAAAGCAGCCTCTATCCTCGTCCCTCACCACATGACCTCTTCACTCTGCTCCCATCGGGGTAAAGGTACGGGAGCTTGAGGACGAGTACTCAGCGGTACTAGGACACCTTCTTCCCTGCTGCCATCAGATTCCAGAGCGAACAAGAAACCACTTCTTTTCCTCACACTATTTAATTTGAAATGTGACGCTTCTGCAAAACAATGAATTTCATGACATGTTTATGAAAATAAATTCTGATTCTAACTTGAATGTTTTAACAGTTTTAAAAAAGCTCAATAAAAATTGCTACACCTTCATACAAGGCTGAGCTTATCCTGCCTGCCCACACTGGCAGGATGTAAAAAAAAATATCCTGAAGGCAGCAGTTCCAAGAGATGCTCAAGTTAAGTGTACTTATCTCACGATGCCCAGTACAGTGAGAAATTTTCTTCCACAAGCAGTCTATGTGGTTACCTTACATACAGAAGTAAAAAGTAGATCAAGAACCCAATTATATAATTTAGAGGTGCAATGGGGGAAAAAATATTGGTATAAAGCAAGGGGAGCTTGTCATGAAATTCATTGTTTTGCAGTAGCATTAGGAAATATTCCTATAAACCACATTTTAAAATAAAGAAGATGGACAAACTAAGGCAGTGTCTGCAGTTCATTGTTCATTCAGAAATCTGATGGCAGAGGGAAAGACTCTGTCCTTGTGCCCCTGGGTGCTCCCGTATCTTTTCCTCGATGGAAGCAGAGTGAAGAGGTCATGGCCTGGGTGATCATGGGGGATGGGGGGGGTCCTTGAGGATAGAGGCTGCCTGTGGAGTTCATTCAGGAGGGTGATGGCTGTGGGGGGAGAAAAATGCTGCTCTCACTCACTTGGCCGATACTTACCTTCCTATCAGCATCACAGAAATGCATTATCTGTTTGTTTCTGGGACTGCGCGGTGAATTAACTGGCCTGTATTCTTCGCACTCAAAAAAAACTTCATTGGCTGTAAACCTTTCGTTGACGTTTCTCTCTAAAATTACATGGTTATGTGATAGTGTTGGTGAGGGTCAGGATCATGGATGTGGTGGGGTTGCTGCCAGAGTAAAGCCTTGTTATACAAGAAGAGATGTCGTAATAGATACTGTTCCTTATCCTGCTTCATCATCAAGGCTTTTGTGCGGGAAGTGAAGCTCAAAACATGAAACAGTAGAGGAAGGGCATTTCAACAGTTTCAGCCTTTGCAGTGTGCTCAGTATAAATGCCTAACAGTCCCACTTTCTTGTCCTTGACCCCCAGAGTTCCAAAAATGTTTAACATATTTTAAATGGTTAATTAAGGCAACCAAAAATTTCCCTATTGATGGCAGTTTCCACCTGAATTGCCCAGGTAAATTAACCAAGGTAGAATGATGAGAATGCTTCCTGTTCCCCTTGATGCAATAACGTTTCGCTGCCTTTTGGTGACCACGTGGAATACCAGTTGGCAGGGGTGCAGTGCTAATTTTTTAGGTGCCGGAGCTCATCAAATGCAGTAACAAGGAGGTGCCGGAGTCGCCCGCTGAAGTGCCGGAGCCGCACCCTGAGGTGCCGGAGTGGCACTCTGGTGAGCTCCTGCAGAACTGCCATCCTGCCAGTTGGAAAATGCAATTGAATGGACCCTGGGGGCACTGAGGAGAAAACACAATAGGACCAACTATGTTAAGCCACGGTGAGGGGAGACCTTGTCAGGTTTTCATTGTCAAACAAACACCACAGTGGTAAACATTACCAAAAACAAATGTAACTGATTACATTGGACAACGTATTTTTTTCAAAAGGTTTGCTTCCAGGAAAAAAAAATTGGGGATTATGATAGACAACGTCAAGCTGAACACAAAGATAATTTCAGATTTGCTGTATCCCGTAGGAAGTTGGAGAAACATTAAATTAACTTTAATTAAGTTTAGCCTGTTTAATCACATAATGATGCTGACACATTGCGTTAGTTCAACCGGCCTAAAAATGTTTTACCGCTAACTTTTGTTTGTACTCAGCATCTGATACCCCTCACGTCAATGTCCAACAATAGTCAGCTGGAATTGATGGACTCCAGTGACGCCGCTTTTCCATGGTTACAACGACCTGGTGAAACCTTTCACCATGTTCGCCACTGATGGCACCAAGATTGGTATGGAAGACGTCCAAGTGTGAATGAAGAAAATGAATTTTCAATGACATGTTGCATTTCGTGGTTTTGTCTGTTTGAAGTAGACTTAAAATATGACAAGAAGTCACAAAAATAGGTTATATCTACAAAGCAGTATGTGATGGGAATTTTTTAAGGTGATTTCTATGATCTTCAGCCCAAAATCCATAAAATACATCCCAAAGTGTTCAGGAAGCAAAATCTTCATTGTCCAGTGTTACCAAATGCAACAGATATTTTGCTGGTTCTTTAAACTTTTCAGATTCTACTTAACTTCCAACCTGCTCCGCCAGCATTTTTAGGTAAATGCCAAGGGTAAATTGGACTAAGGCAGGTAGCTTGAGTTGTGGAACAATCAACCCTGAATCTACTAGAGGATAGAACACTCTAAAGGGGCTGGATGCATCATTCAAATGCTGTCCTGGCTTTAATGGGGAGGAATTGGGAAAATGACCAGGATTCCTGCTGCTCACCATTCTCCTGTGGCCTGTTGCAAACTCAGTCATTGAGCTTCGCAGTAAGACCACAGCGCTCACACTGACAGAACACAAAAATAATAAATCACCATAACTCCAAAAAAACCATTGATTTTTCTTGGATCCCTATCTCAGCTCACAGGCAACACCCTCCAGCATGGGCAGGGAGAGCAAAAAAATACTGGCGTGAGACAAAGATTTTTTTTTCTTCTGATAAATGCTTAATTCTCAAATACTGCTTCAAGTGGGCTGAATGCTTGTGACGGGAAATCATTTGGATGAGCTCTCAGCTCAGCTCCTACAGGAGTAGGGAACAGAGGAACCAGCTTGCAGGAATGTGATTCAGTAATGTGTTCCAGTTGATGGAAACATAACTGTTTCAAGTTAGGACAAATGAGGTGCAGCCATGTAGCTGGTCCTGAACTCGTATGTTACAGCCGAGAAATTGCAGTCTGGCCATGTGTGGAAGATTTGATGACAGTACGGGCTATGAAGTAGAGCCCAGAACTCTACCAGAACTGTTTCTACAATTTCATGATACATATGTTTCTAATTAGATGAATCACACTTCTCTTTCACCATTGACTTAGCAATCTTGTAACGATTTCACTCGATCATTTCAATGATCTTAAGTTATGCAAATAAATGTAAGCATGATGGACAGTAGGGATTGGGTTTGGGATGGTGTCAGGTCAAGGCGATGGATGGATAGTCCTCAACACAAGAACAATGGAGAGGCATCAACAGCCGCAGCCCAGGGAAATTTCTGAGGTGCTGGGCCAAAGTTTCTGACTTGCCCAGTGCAAGAAATCAGGACATAATTGGAATGGGATGAAGATGGCCTGATGGGATGAAGAATGGGGAAATTGTAGAGTTTGGGAGACAACGAGAAAGTCTAAGGGGGGGGGGGGGGAAGGCAGGATATGCAGCGGGTCAGTAGCGTCAACAGGGAGACAATTGGGATGAAGGGAACCAAAAGGAAGATATCATGATGAGGTAGGCAATGAGAGGGGATTAAGTTGGAAAAGGGAGGGAGGGGATTAGGATGGATGGGACAAAGCCCGTGACATCCGGCAGTACCCTAACTTTTTCTCAGGCACAGCAACGGCCTAGGGGCACCAATCCAGCATAAAACAACCTTGCAGTGTTGGTGCTGCAATGTCACTAAGATCATATGTGGTCATTTTCTTTGGTCCTCCCTAAGATATTGAGTCGTCTCACCAGATGAAATCTGACACCGGTCATCTTATCCAACTGCACTACTGCACTAAACATTCAGACTTGCACTTTCCCATGTGTCAGCATAATTATTTTAGAGTTCCTCCCATTTTTCTAGCATTTGTCATTGTTTTAACACAAGCTAATCACAACCATTCCTCCACACCAGCTGGGTTCAATTTCAGACTCTCCTTGTTGTAACAAGGAGAAGCCAATTGCTGGAGGTGAAACTCTCTGCCAAATCCCTTGGAAAAAAATACAAGCAGTACCATTGTACACACAGAGGTAAAGACTCCCTCATCTTTCTACAGAAAGTCCTCCTTTTATTGCTTCCTCAGCCAATCTTCCTCAACTAAAAAAGTCTATTCTCACTGCCCTTCAATGTCCTACTCAGAACACTTTGCATTCCAGATTTCTCCATGGACTTTCAACTGTTTCCAAGCAGGAAGCTGGTCCAGTGACCAATGTAAGAGGAGCAGATGCTGGAATCTTGAGCAAACAATGAGAAGCTGGGAGAACAGAATGGGTCAGACAGCATCCATGGGTATAAACAGTCTGTCAACCTTTAGGGTTGGGAGTGTGTACTGTTGCCAGGATACCAGTTTGTTCTCAATTTTTCTAAATTCTCCATCCAGCTCTGGGTGCAAGTCTCAACTCCGAACCATGCTCCCATCACCTACAGGAACTCAGTCCTGAGGATGAAGGGAAATGGCCAGCCCAGTTGCTGAAGAACACGGCCTCTCTTTTGTTACAATCGACTGTGACCTCAAGGCCAGTTTGAAGACATCTAGTAATCTGTGGATTGTCAGTGAATGCTAGCAAAAAAAGAGTAACATTGTCCATATACATGGAGGAACTGACATTAGTGCCTCCCCTGTATGGAATTTTCATCCACATTAACTCCATTTCTTTTATAATAAATTTGGCAAAAAGCTCCATTCAGCACACAAACTGGGGGGGGGGGGGGGGAGGGGGGGGAGGAAGAGGAAGGAAGGGGGAGAGGGAAAGCAAGAGAGAGAGAGAGAGAGAGGGAGAGAGAAACTCTAGATTTTATCCTTCAATGTCGAAGTGAATCAAACTCACTGAGGACTGCTTCTGGAATTGGTAATGATCACAGGAGGAAGCAAAGATGAATGGATCATCCGCTCCACATTCCTGCCTAAATGTGGTTACCAATACTTCAATCCATGTTGCCTTTAGCATTCACATGGTGGATGCCCCACTACGGAGGATAAATGTGTTCCTAGACCTTTCTCCTCCTGCTAGCCACCATTCATGAGTAGATGTTGCAAGATAATGGAGCTTTGATCCAATCCATTAGTCATGGATTGCTCCATTTTCAATGTGAATTTGACCGAACCAGCGTCATACCATCAGCGACAAATGAAATCCCAGGAGATCTGTGGGCTCTGTTACTACATCCATGTTTAAGAGGAGAGGGGCTGATGGGGAAATACACTATACTATCTGGCCAGGGGGAAACAAGCAGCAGACACAATTACAGGGGACCTGCTGGCTACCTGCTCTAAAGAGAAGATAACATTGCCTTCATTTTCAAATTAACAGGTTCAAACGTTCCTTTTGTTGTCACATAATAATACATTGAAAATGTAATATACACAACATACTTCAACGTTTATCTGCCGTAAGGAAAGAAGAGTTGCCATAAACATTGCCCAGTGCCCCTAACAGTAGGAGAAAGAGAAGCAAGAGAATCCTTTCAGACACTGAGTGTCCATGGAATTGCTTCCCACAGCCATACAGACCCCAGTCCGTTTTCTGCTGTACAGACTCCTTCGGTAACCCGAGCTCCCAATCCAAACCTCCAATACAATCAGGATGCCGTCAAGCCCTTCGGGAACCCTTTGTGCCCTCAGCACCCCTCTCACATCCTGGTTCAAATACATGGTTCCCACGAGCCCAGAGCCTGCATGGGCCCGTCGACCACAAGTCACCAGCAGCTTGTGTGGGTCTTCGGGCCACTGAGCCCCTTGCTGGTCTGCTGCCGTGGTCACTCTCCTGCAGGGTCATCTCCTCTGCTTCTCCTTCTCAATGGGGGGTGTGGCGCTCTTCCTGTTTCTGATGCCGTGTTGGTCTGCTGCTCCCCTAGAGTCTGCAACCCCTCGTGGTACACTGCCCAGCACAGGTGCCGCCATCTTGGGAACAGACCTCCAAGGTTGCAGGATCAAAATAAAAACCCGTCCCACTCCTTAACCTGCCGTTTATAGCCTGTACCTCACGGGTCACAGCTAGAATAAGAAAATAGATAATGAATATGGTTAAAGTCATCTTAACTTTACCCCATTTTTAGATTAATGCATATTTCTGAGGACAAAAGGCCTAAAGAAACAGCTTCCTTATTAGCTCTGTGTTAGGAGCCTATTTAGTGGAGTTGGCATGCAAGTCCCACTAAACTCCCATCCAGCCAAATTTTGTGTTCCAGAGCGACTGATCCTGGGCTCCCACATGATGATGTTTTCCATCATGCTACTTTTGCTTCTGTGACATGCAGATCGCCAGCTATTTACCACTGAATCAGAAGATTGTGGGTTCATGATCTGCTTCAGGCTTTCGAAGGCATAACCTTGGTTGAATATTAGTATGGTTCCCAAGAAGGTCGACTTTTGGATGAGATATTAAACAGGGGCCCCGTTTTTCTCTCTCGTATTCATGTAAAAGATCCCTCTGTATTACTAGAGAAATCAGAGATTTCAAGAGGTACCAGTTAACAACCTTCCTTCAACCAGATCTGGACCGACGGAAACATGGGTCAGAAAATGGCAGATGGAATTTAATGCAGACAAGTGTGAGATGTTGCGTCCAACCAAGGTAGGACGTACCCGGTAAATGGTAGGGCACTGAGGACTGCAGAGGAACAAAGGGATCTGGGAATACAGATACATAATTCCTTGAATGTGGCATCATAGGGTAGACAGGATTGTAATGATGTAGTTGACATCCAAAGAATTATTGTAGACCACAAGATGCAAGTAGTTGTTAATTATTAATGAGTTTGAATAAGCTGGTGCTAGTCTGTGCTCAGCTGAAGTGACTGAAGAATGCTTGAAAGAGAATGATGAAATGAAATAGCTCAAACCTGCCTTGTATACTTAAGATAGGGGCTAAATTCCGTGAATTCTTTGTTGTTACAACTGCTGATAACACTAAAAGGGATACCATTACCTGTTGAACAATATTGACTCAGCAAATGAAATACAATTCTAAATTTGGAAAACTTTGATCAGTAAGTCCCTTTTTGTATTACACACATTGAGTGGGCACTCAGAGTGTCAAGTAGAATTCTTCTGGGTCTGCCCCTCCTGTCCTGCACAAAAGTAATAAATGCTGTTCTGTTTAAGTAACTTGTTCATTGTATTTTGTTAGAAGGAAACAAACTTTAACAGAAAAAAAAGCTTTTAGCTTCTTGGCCTTCATATATCAAAGAATTAAATATATAAGTTGGGATGTTATGGTGAGGTTGTACAAGATAATGGTGAGGCCAAATTTGGAGTATTGTGTGCAGTTCTCTTCGCCAAACTACAGGAAGTATATCACTAAGAGTGCAGAAAAGATGTACTTGGACGTTGCTGGGTCTTTAGGAGTTGAGTTACAGGGAAAGATTAAACAGGTTTGGACTTTGTTCCTTGGACCGTAAAATTATGAGGGGAGATCTGATAGAAGTTTACAAAATTATGAGGGGTATAGACAGAGTAATTGTGAGTAGGGTCTTTCCACTTAGATTAGGAGAGATAATTCGAAGGCTTTGGTGAGGTCAACAAAGGTGATGTAGAGTCCTTTGTTTTGTTCTCTGCACTTTTCTTGGAGATGTCTGAGGGCAAAGACCATGTCAGTAGTTCCTCTGTTTGCGCGAAAGCCGCACTGTGATTCTGGGAGAATATTCTCGGCGACACTAGGTATTATTCTATTTAGTAGAATCCTAGCGAAGATTTTGCCTGCAATGGAGAGCAGCGTGATTCCCCTGTAGTTTGAGCAGTCTGATTTCTCGCCTTTGTTTTTGTACAGGGTGATGATGGTGGCATCACGAAGGTCCTGAGGCAGTTTTCCTTGGTCCCAACAAAGCTTGAAAAACTCATGCAGTTTGGCATGCAGAGTTTTGCCACCAGCCTTCCAGACCTCTGGGGGGATTCCATCCATACCTGCTGCTTTGCCACTTTTCAGTTGTTCGATTGCCTTATATGTCTCATTCTGGGTGAGGACCTCATCCAGCTCTAGCCTTAGGGGCTGTTGAGGGAGCTGGAGCAGGGTGGAATCTTGGACTGAGCGGTTGGCACTGAAAAGAGATTGGAAGTGTTCTGACCATCGGTTGAGGATGGAGATCTTGTCGCTGAGGAGGACTTTGCCATCTGAGCTGCGCAGCGGGCTTTGGACTTGGGGTGAGGGGCCGTACACAGCCTTTAGAACCTCATAGAAACCCCTGAAGTCGCCAATGTCCGCGCTGAGCTGGGTTCGTTTGGCGAGGCTAGTCCACCACTCATTTTGGATCTCCCGGAGTTTGCGCTGAAGATGGCTGCATGCGCGACGGAAGGCTTGTTTCTTCTCTGGATAGGACGGCTTTGTAAGGTGAGCCTGGTGGGCAGCTCGCTTCTTTGCCAGCAGCTCCTGGATTTCCTGGCTGTTTTCGTCGAACCAGTCCTTGTTTTTCCTGGAGGAGAAGCCCAGTACCTCTTCAGTGGATTGCAGTATGGTAGTCTTCAACTGATCCCAGAGGGTTTCAGGGGACGGGTCCGTGAGGCGGGTTGCATCGTCGAGCTTTGCTTTGAGGTTTGCCTGGAAGTTTCCTCTCGCTTCGTCTGACTGCAGGATTCCAACATTGAACCTCTTTCTGGGGGCTTTACTGTTCCTGGGCTTTGGCTTGAAGTGAAGGTTGAGCTTGCAGTGTGGCATTCCGCGCTGGGCATGACCCTGGTGTGGAGCACATCTCGTTTGTCACTTTCTCGCACCAGGATGTAGTCCAGGAGGTGCCAGTGTTTGGATCGGGGATGCATCCAGGTGGTCTTAAGGCTGTCCCTCTGCTGAAAAAGGGTGTTTGTAATGACAAGCCGCTGTTCTGCGCAGAGCTCCAACAGGAGGCGCCCATTGTCGTTGCACTTGCCGACGCCATGCTTGCCCAGGATTCCTGGCCAGCTTTATGAGTCTTTGCCGACGCGAGTATTGAAGTCGCCAAGGATGACAACCTTGTCGGCTGTGTGAGCAGGAAAGGGCTTTGGCAAATACTAGAGCGCATCGGATGTCCCCCAAAGTTCCTCAACATGATTATCCAACTGCACGAAAACCAACAAGGTCGGGCCAGATACAGCAATGAGCTCTCTGAACCCTTCTCCATTAACAATGGCATGAAGCAAGGCTGTGTTCTCGCACCAACCCTCTTTTCAATCTTCTTCAGCATGATGCTGAACCAAGCCATGAAAGACCTCAACAATGAAGACGCTGTTTACATCCGGTACCGCACGGATGGTAGTCTCTTCAATCTGAGGCGCCTGCAAGCTCACACCAAGACACAAGAGAAACTTGTCCGTGAACTACTCTTTGCAGACGATGCCGCTTTAGTTGCCCATTCAGAGCCAGCTCTTCAGCGCTTGACGTCCTGTTTTGCGGAAACTGCCAAAATGTTTGGCCTGGAAGTCAGCCTGAAGAAAACTGAGGTCCTCCATCAGCCAGCTCCCCACCATGACTACCAGCCCCCCCACATCTCCATCGGACACACAAAACTCAAAACGGTCAACCAGTTTACCTATCTCGGCTGCACCATTTCATCAGATGCAAGGATCGACAATGAGATAGACAACAGACTCGCCAAGGCAAATAGCGCCTTTGAAAGACTACACAAAAGAGTCTGGAAAAACAACCAACTGAAAAACCTCACAAAGATAAGCATATACAGAACCGTTGTCATACCCACACTCCTGTTCGGCTCCGAATCATGGGTCCTCTACCGGCATCACCTACGGATCCTAGAACGCTTCCACCAGCGTTGTCTCCGCTCCATCCTCAACATCCATTGGAGCGCTTTCATCCCTAACGTCGAAGTACTCGAGATGGCAGAGGTCGACAGCATCGAGTCCACGCTGCTGAAGATCCAGCTGCGCTGGGTGGGTCACGTCTCCAGAATGGAGGACCATCGCCTTCCCAAGATCGTGTTATATGGCGAGCTCTCCACTGGCCACCGTGACAGAGGTGCACCAACGAAAAGGTACAAGGACTGCCTAAAGAAATCTCTTGGTGCCTGCCACATTGACCACCGCCAGTGGGCTGATCTCGCCTCCAACCGTGCATCTTGGCGCCTCACAGTTTGGCGGGCAGCAACCTCCTTTGAAGAAGACCGCAGAGCCCACCTCACTGACAAAAGGCAAAGGAGGAAAAACCCAACACCCAACCAACCAATTTTCCCCTGCACCCGCTGCAACCGTGTCTGCCTGTCCCGCATCGGACTTGTCAGCCACAAACGAGTCTGCAGCTGACGTGGACTTTTACCCCCTCCATAAATCTTCGTCCGCGAAGCCAAGCCAAAGAAAGGAGAGATAATTATGAGCAGACATGGCTTTAGGGTGAAAGGGGAAAGGTTTAGGGGGAATATTAGGGGAACTTCTTCACTCAGATTGTGGTGGGAGTACGGAACGAGCTGCCATCTGACGTGGTAAATGCAAGCTCACTCTGATTTTAAGAATAAATTGGATAGATACATGGTTGGGAGACATCTGGAGGTTTATGGAATGGGTACAGATCCTTGGGACTAGCGGATTGATGTTTCGGCACAGACTAGAAGGGTTGAATGGTCTGTTTTCTGTGCTGTAGTTTTCTATGGTTCAGTATAATAAAATCAGTGATCTTATCATTAATCTACTATAACTTGGGGATTATCACTAATGTTTAAACCCTAGTTTAATACTTCTCAACAAACTTAACATAATCAAGTATTTCTTTTTGTGTGTTACTAAAACAAATCTTCAATATTTATATAAAATTTATGGGAGATAATGTTTTATTCAGATTTTTTTTCAGAATTTAATGAGTGGAGTGTGTTGTGGAGAAACAAGGAAAAGATGGGCGTGTGTTGCCTGCGTATGACAGGATATGCCTTGAGGCACTTTGGTAAAAGACAAATACTAAACAGCAGTGAGATATTTAGGAGGGGGGGTGGTGGTGAAAGAAAAGTTGAATGAAAAGGGTTTTTAAAAAAAAATCTTTAAAGGGAGTAAGAAAGTCTTGGGCGCTCCAAGAAAATGCCCCGAGCCCCATGATTAAAGCCACATAACAAAGTACAGCAAATGCATGCCTGACAAACCGCATGCATTTCCCTACAGGACCATCCCCAATTCAATAAAAGGACTGAAAATTGTCAGTAAGAAGGTCCATAATGGAATGTGCCTGGGGAATTGGAATCAGCCATTCATATCCTCAGCTCTATGTTTATCTATGGCTGGAGTAAATTGACTCCAAACAGACCTGCAGACAACCATCTGTCCTTCTGCTGAAGATTTCTGTCCAATTACTCTTCGTACTCAAGAACATAAAACCCATTAACAGATTTAAACTTTGAATATTAACTGATTATAGAATTTTGCTTCCTTTTTTACCCGTACAAAACTGTCCCTCATCCCTAATAATTATTTGCAATAGCCTGACTTCAAGGGCTCTTTAAATGGTCATTTAATGACCAATTAATGACCATAGAGAGCCTATATATAATGTATAATTGATTTAATAATTCTAATTAATTATTTGCAGGAAAAATGTTATATATTATATTAGATGGACCAGTGTGCAATAACATGGGCTCAATTTTCCACATTTCTTACCTTCATATTTATTCACTTATTGAATCATTCCCATTAACTGGTGTTCATTCTTTGTCGTAAACGTTTTGGGTAGAGTGAGTGAATGATACTGGAAGAAAACTAATTGTCTGCTAAAGGTACAGGCATCAATAGTTATGTCACGTCAGATTTGTCTGAGATCTGAACTCAGAAGCAGCTCATTAGTCTTCTCCACCCACCATCTTCGGTGATGGCAAAAATGAGCATTGATCACTGGGAAACGATTTGAGATTCTGTCCAGGTGCTCCAGTGCAGCACTGTTTGTAGTGCTGACTTTTGGATAAAACGTCTACGTAAAATTTATGATTACCCTTGGTCACCACTGTCCCTGAGGAAAGCTTCCCCTAAAAATCTACCGACTTACTCCAGACTGGGGCTTCCCATTTTTCAGCCTCCATCAGGTATTATGGGTCAATTAAAGAGTAGCTATACCAACTACCTGCCTGAGTAGCCAACCACATTAGAATTCTCACATTGCTTTGTCAGTATGCTATCTACCTTTAACCAACTGTTTAAACATTGCAAAATGTTAACTACAGATAGGAATATGCACAAATGTTTGATAAATGCTGAAATACTGTTAATAAACGGTGCAAATTAAATCCTTCCATATGTGAAACAATTAGATGGCACAGGCCATTTTTTATTCAAATGATAAGTCTTGCAAAACATTAATAATGACAACTTTGCACATTATTTTTTATTGAATTTATTTTCTGTATTGCACAGTCAGATTGTTTGGTTTACATTTCTCTCCTTTGCATCTATTTCCTTGAGTAGCTTTTTTTCATTACCGATAAGTAGAAATTTTGCCTGGCCCACAGGAAAAAGAATCTCAGGGTTGTATGTGATGTCATGTATGTACTCTGACAATAAATCTGAACTTTGAAGTACAACAAAGCACAAGAATATCACCTAATCTTTTTAGGAAAAAAATAAATTGAATTTGATTTTAAAATTGTTTAATTTAATGATGCAGATGTGGCAAGGTCAATGTGGCGGATTTTCTTTGAGAAAGCTGAAAATTGTGTAACGGCAAAGCTCACTGAATCACAGATAGGAACCTCATGTTAAAGTATGAAATCGCATAGGTTTCCATCAATTTCACCGTGCAATTGAAAATGTTGACACTCTCACTGTAAAATCCAGCTCTTTGCTGGATGTAAAAGGTGCTTTAACTTACTTCAAAGACCAGGATAACTCTCACTAATGTCTTAGCTGATATAACCGATGTGTCAAATGAAGTAATTTATAATGATAATTAAATAAATCTAGTGATGATGGGAATCTCAAATGATAAAAGAAAGTGAAGGAAACACTCAGCAAGTCAGGCACAATCTATGAAAAATAAATCAATGTATGATTCCACTCAAGGATTGGACAAGCGTGACCGATGTCATCATCCTAAGTTAGTGGTTTTCAAACTTTTTCTTTCCACTCACATCCCACCTGGTCATCCCTATGCCATAGGTGCTATGTAATCGATAAGGGATTTCTTCAGGTGGGATGTGAATGGGATAAAAAGGTTGAGAACCACTGTTCTTAGACCCAATTGTTACGGAAATATTTTGCTTGAGAAAAATTGTCATTGGCCCAGTTCTTCTGGAGTTATGAAACCGTGCACATAACGAGTCAATGAGAAAACAGTGGTTTTCAAACTTTTTCTTTCCACCATTAGTAATCCCTTACTAATCACAGAGCACGGTTGGTGTAGTGGTTATCGCAACACCTTTACAGCGCCACCAATTAGGACCCGACCTGTGTTCGAATCCCATGCTGTCTGAAAGGAGTTTGTACGTTCTCCCTGAGTCTGCATGGGTTTTCTCGGGGGGGGGGTGGAGGGCTCTGGTTTCCTCCTACCCTTCAAAAACTTACCAGGGTGTAAGTTAATGGGGTGTAAATTAGGTGGCATGGACTTGTGGGACCGAATTGGCCTGTTTCCGTGAGTTATATCTAAATTTTTTTAAATGAATCTATGGTATAGGGATTATTTAAGGTGGTATGTGAGTGGAAAGAAAAAGTCTGTAAACCACTGCCCTAAATGTCAGCTCTGCTTCTCTTGCTGCAGTTGCTACCTGACCACCAGAGTGTTTCCAGTAATTTCTGTTTTTATTTTGAGTCACAGAGAGTTAGGGTTCCACAGCACTGACACAGGCCCCTTGGCCTATCCGTCCATTCCAACCAAGCTAGTCCCTTCTCGCTGGGTTCGGCTCCTCTCCCTCTCAACCTTTGCACTGCTGTTTGTGGGAACTTGCTGATGTAGTTGGTACTTCTAATCGTTCAACGATTGTGTGGTGAGATTGTAAAAGGAACTTGTCATAAATTAGTTCTTTGAATGACAAGTTACATTTTACTTCTCCATATAAACAAACCTTCCCAAGGCTCTCAAAGTGGTTAATAAATGCTACTAATTGCTTCTCTTTCATAATTATGGGTCCATGTATTTTGCAAACCTTTTACTTTTTTGCGGATAAGACTGCAAATTAAATAGTATATTATCATGTTAGTTGCCATTTTGATAATGCAAAAAAAGTCTTGTTCAAAAAAAATTTTCAGTCTTTAATGAGTCAAGTTACTCCAATTAGACAGCAGAATCATTATTTCCTCATTCAACATCCTTTGCTGTATTTCACAAAGGATGCACAGCAGGCTGAGAGAAAGAGAGAGAGAGGGGGAGAGAAGTATTACACAAGGTCTTCCGTCACCAGCAAGGAAATTGGTGTGTAGTCATTCATGTGTCTGCATTGATCTTTTCGGGCCTTTTTTGTTACTCATGATTGTAGCAACCCATTCACCGCAGAAACCATTACAGCCAACCCCATGGGCGAATTTGCCCAGCGGAGGTGGTTAGATACTGATCAGAACGAGGTATGGTTGATTTCTAACCTAAATGAGTCCCATCTCACCTGCAAAGGCCAGCTGTTGTGGTGCAATTACCATCAGCTAACCCAAGGCAGAGGGACAAGCTGAGTTCTCTCACACTACTTGCAGTTCAGATTCCAAGAACACTGCTCAACAGTGAACTAAAATCTTCCCCAGCTGAGGAAAACAGGAATTTTCCTAGAGATGACATGGTCATTTGACCCGTCAGTGGTTCGTGGTTACATTCCACAAACCCCCCCCCCACCGCCTACTTCCTTAACTCTTCCATTGTTGCCTTTCCTTCCTTCCTCCCATTCCAGCTTCCTGTTAAATGCAATTACACTATGCATCCCAACCACTCCACGTGGTGTAAAGTTCAACAATCTATCCTTACTTTGAGGAAGTAAATAACAATGCAATACATTCAGTCTTGCTAGAATGCATCCTGACTCCATACTCTAAAACCCCTGATATCTGGAATTCAAGCAACTAGAAGCCTCAGCAACTGGCAAAAGAAAAGAGAAAAATAATTAAAAAAAAATGATAGGTGAGAAATGCATATTTAAAATGGTAAAAGTAAATGTTCTCTGAAATGTTCTTGGTGAAGATGGGAGCCAGCGATGGGCCTTGGTCGAACTTTGCTTGTAGCTGCTGTTTGAATAAAGTTGTGTGAAACAGCAATGGCGTCGCCTAGGATGAAGAGCTGGTTGATGCCGCTCGCCGTTGGGGTGATTCTCTCAAAGTGTCTCCTTATTCCTGCGTACTGGTCACCCTGGTCAAAGGCTTTAAACTGGGGGCGGGGGTTGTTAATTATCTATAATGTTATTGTTTGTCTTTCCGGCAGTTGCATGGAGGAGGAGGAGGAACCTGCAGATGCAGCGACAGTTAAATGTTTTCAAAAGAACGTGACTGCAAATAAATAAAATAAAGCAAATGCTTTAAGGCTTATAGATTCATGCAAGTGAAGTTTGTTCAGTGTAAGTACAGTATTTTTGTCTTTTTAACTGTTTATTCTTAATGCAAATGTTTTAGTTAGACATTTGTAAGAATAAATCTCAAGCAACCGGAAAATACACTTATCCAGGATCTACCAATGCCTATAGGTGCCGGAAACCACGGGTTTTACTGTATGTGGTTTTCTGGAGGGAAGCCATTCATGGAAATGAGATTCAAAACTGTAGGTGTCAGCCATAAGACTGAAAGCAATAATGGCAGTGCCTCCTTGGTCCTCACGAAGTCACAGGAAGGATTTTCAATGGAAAATCCAACTGAAAGGCAGAAAAGACAAGGACGACTAAAGTGAAAGGAGGTCATAGAAGAGAACCCTAGGTGCTGCTGGTCCATTCAGCAGTCTCGAAAATGAACATCCCCTCACTGCATTAGACACAGGCTTTGCAGGGTGTTGCATTAATTGGTACCCTGCGAACAGAAGGATTGACGTGGGTGCACCATGTACATCCCTCATTGATGGGGAACGGCATCCACGAGCCATTGTTCAGCTACTGGGAAGAGGCACGTCAGAAGGTAGGAAGGTGGGGCTTCAAATAGACGACTCTGCAAGAAAATGGGCATCAAATGCCAAAAGATACGCATCGATCCCTTGCCCCATGTTGGTGCTCAGGAGGATGGCAATCGAGATCATGATGTGCAGCAGGCATAGGGATGAGGTACAGGGGTGGATCTATGAAGCTGCCGTTGGTCGGCAGGACATCAGTCAAGAAGCCCCGAATACCTCAGCTAACGGGAGAGGCAAATCACTAGAATTAAGGAATAACCAAGACACCCTTGCAGGTGAGGACAGAGATGAAGGAAATCACAGCATTGGTTAAATTTATGGCTGTTGACAGTATTGATAGGAAAATATTTGGCTGATGTACAATTATAGGTAGATAAATGACTCATTAATGAAATTATACAACATAGATAATAACAAATCATTTTTAACAATAGGAGAAACCAGTGTTGAATTATGAATAATGTGAACCACATGTAATAACGCTGAATCAGACACGGCTTTTTTTTAACAGAATACAGTAAAACTCCACACCACCCGAGAATCCAGACTTCTCAAGAACTCTCACTTTTAAAATTGTGTGGGCTTTTTGTGTACATGCGAGTATGGGCAAGCGCCACAGATGAACAAAAGTCGTGGAAATTAATGAATAAGTATTTCCAAGTAAAAATGCAAAATGCTGGAAAAACTCAGCAGGTCAAACAGTGTGCAAGGTCTGGAAAGGCAGGACACTGTTTGACCTGGTGAGTTTCTCCAGCATTTCAGCCACAGTGCCCACAGTTTTTTTTTGTACTTTTGTTTTTTATATGATAAAAATGTTCCATTAATAAACTATCAAAATTTACCTGTTCCTCTCTACTTTATTCTCCTTAAATTTGATTTTTTTTAAAAAGAAATGCCTGAGATTCTGGAAAATCCAAACCAACCCAATCACCGAGTAGTCAGGATTTAAGGACTTTTACTATATTTGGTTGGATCTCTGTCCTTGTTTCTCTGTCAGAACCCTTTTCAGCTGTGGTGGAGGTGAAGGGGCAGAGAAGCCAAGAATTCAGTTTTCAACATGGTTGCACCAATAATACCAAATTCTTCGAAGCAGCCATTCTCTACCTCTTTTTTGGCTATGGGGATCAAAGTATATGGGCCCGTGTTTCTGTGAAGTTGTCACGTTTAGTTGGTTTATCTAGAAGTTTGCCGATGACACCACAGTTGTCGCAAACAGCAAGAAGGAGGCGAACAGGAGCGAGTTAGATCACCTCGTTGAGTGGTGTCGCGCCAATAACCTTGAGCTCAACATGAGCAAAACCAAGGAGATGATTGTGGACTTCAGATGGAAGTCAGGAGAACACGACCCAGTCCTTATCAAGGGCTCTGTAATCGAGAGGGTCAAGAATTTAAAATTCCTGGGTGTCAACATCTCCGAGGATCTGTCCTGAAGCCTCCACATCGATCCAATCACAAAGAAGGCTCACCTCATGAGGTTTTTGAGGTGACTTGGTACGTCACTGAAGACTCTCAAAAACTCCTACAGGCATTCCGTGTAGACCAGGGGTGTCAAACTCAAATTCACGGAGGGCCAAAATTAAAAACTTGGACTAAGTCGAGGGCCGAACTAAATATTTATTGAAAATTTTCAACAACATCTGCATGTTTTCTCTTCTATCAACATATGTAATGTTAAACTTTAGGATATAACTTTAGGAGGATAATGTTACAGGTCAGGAGTAGGTAGCTCAAGTTCACCCTTTGGTTGACCTGAGGGAAACCTATTTGGTCCCTGTGGAGATGTCGTCAGCATTCACAGGCTGTGTCCATTTTGGCCTGCATCAGGACTCAGCATTTCCTACTCACTCCTCAGGCTCTAGGCCTCTATTCACCCTCGACGCACCATCCCACTACCTGACCAATCCTTTACCCAACCTCTACTCACCCCTCACTCCACTCACTCTGCCTCTACCCACCCCATTCTATACACACCCCTCTACTGCCTCTCCCCTTAACCTGTTCCTCCCTCTACCCGTCTCACCCTCTAATCACCCCTCCCCTACTCGCCCTGCCCCTCCCCTTTTACCTCTTCCCTATCCACCCCTCCTTCTACCCATCCCTCCCTCTAACTTCCCCTCGCACCACCATAACTTCCCCTGCCCATTACTCCTCACCTACACCCTCTGCCCACCCCTGCTTACCCACCCACTCAGGCCCAGCACGCTGCCGATCAGCCTTTGCGGAACAGCAGGGGCCGTGCGCAGCCTGCCATGTCCGTCGCGCCGACAGGAAATCACAGGCGCTCGCCCATCCGCCGCACCGCTCGACAGGTGGGAGAAGTGACTGGTTGTGCGGGGAGCCTTCCAACTGGCTTGCCGGCCGATGACATCGACAGACTTCTCGTGTTACAATTTTGTTTTCCCCGTTCTCAAAGTTTGCATGGTCAACCTGCAACACTCTTGCTCCCTCCGCGTCCCGTGGATCTGATGCCCGGGTGTTGTTAGGATTCCCAGCAGAAGGTTTGTGGAACTTTACCATTCTGGATTCCTTTTTGAGAATATTCTGGCCATCTTTTAAGGGGGGTGGTTTTAGGGGGGAGGGGATAGTTAGGGGGTGGGGAAGGATGTGCAATGAAGGGGGAGGATGGTGGGGGTGACATTACCAAAAAACAGCATCGGCTCTCGCTGCAGGGCGGGCCACCTCTAATACATTTTTGAAATGATCTTCCGGGCCAAATATAATTATATCGCGGGCCAAATTTGGCCCGCGGGTCAGAGTTTGACATGTGTGGTGTAGACCATTCTGGCTGGCTGCATCACTGCCTGGTATGGCAGTGCCCACGTTCAGGACAAGAAAAAGCTCCAGAGGGTTGTTCACTTGGCCTGCATCATCACGGGCACCAGACTTCACTCCGTCGAGGATATCGACATGAGGCGGTGTCTTAAAGAAGCAGTTTCTATCCTCAAAGACCCCCATCGCCCTCGTCACTCAGCTACCATCAGGGGAAAAGGTCCAGGAGCCTAAAGACAAGCACTCAGCGGTACAAGGCCAGCTTCTTCCCCACTGCCATCAGATTCCTGAATCATAAAGACATGGCCTTACTTTTCATCCACCGTTATTATTTTAATTTATGGTTTATATTAATTTTTTGCACTATTATTGCTGCTACAAAACAACAAATTTCATGACTTATTCATTCTGATTCTTCTCTCCTACCAACTGCATAAAAAACATTTTAAAAAATCATGACTTTAGCCCCCCCCCCCACCCCCCACCCCCATCCCCGTTAAATGTGCTGTGGCCCTTGTGGAGAATGGCTGCTTTGGAGTATCTCTGTGCTATTAGAGATTTGATGGATCAGAATGCCCCTAGTTTTGCCACTCCAAGAGCCAAATCTCTCTGACCAGTGTCAGCCCAGAGTCAATATCAATTTATTTTTTGTCACGTAACAGTTCAGAACGTATTAGTACACAAAATTGCCTTCTGCCCGCCTTACGGCAGACAAGGCGCTTCCATTAGTGTAGTCCAGAGCCTCTTAAAGTATGAGAAAGAGAAGCAAAAGAGAGTCTATTCAGAGTTGCTGAGTGTCTGTGGATTTGCCTCTAGCGCTCCTGCAGCCTCACAAACTCGAGCTCCAGATCCAAAGCTCGATCAGGAAGCCTTCAGGGCCCAAGGCCCTTTGGAAGCCCTTCTTACCCTCATGGCCTTTTCAAATCGCGGCTCTGATACCTGCTTCCCAGTCTCCTGCAGTCTGCGCAGGTCCCCTGACTGCAAGTTGCCTGTAGCCTGCGTGAGCCCTCAGCCGCTGGTCCACCACCGTAGGCACTGCCCTGTAGGTTTCTCCTTCTCAACTGGGGTGGGGGTTGTTCTCCCATTTTATGGTGCCCTGCAGCGGTCCGCTGCTCCCCTGGAGTCCACAACTCCTCATGGCTTCTGTCAAGCACATCGTTTAAAAACACTGTTGATTCCTCTAACAGCCTCCTCTAGGACTGGGGGTGGGGGCTGAACCCTTCGGAGCAGAGCAGTGTCTCCATTCTCCTGGGCCCACAGCAGAGGTATTGCTGAAGTTTCAGCAACTTTGGCAATGCCGCCATAGGTGATTAAGGCACCCCGGCAAACATCCTTATTGCTTTCCCAAGAATTGGTAGTCAGTTACTTCTTCTCATTTGTTCCATCGTGCACTTCCGTCTGCTCACTGCAGGTGTCAAAATGGCTTTGGGTCGTGAAAGGAGAAGTCTGAAGTTGTTTTAAGGTTGGGGCTGAACTTTGAAAATATTTGTCTGCAATGAAGCAAAAAATGTACAAACCCTTGAAAAGCAAATCCTGGCTGATCGAGTGAAACACTAATGGGTTGGATGAAAAAAAAAACACAGCCACATCTCCATAAGATAAAAGATTTTTCTCAGTCTTTCATATTTTGTCCAAAAAGGATTTATTCTGCTTTGAGGGTTGCCTTAGCAACAGAAAACTCTTTGTTACCTCCTCCTGCTACTTTCCACCAGTCACTAGGCGAGAGCAGCTTCAATTTCCTTATAAAGACAGCTTGTGGCCCCTCAGCCTTCTGCACTTTCACTAACTGCAAACACTGGGGAGGAAATTACAGCGCCCAGTATTGCCGAAAAAGGGCAACGCGAGAAAATCTGCTTTGGGAGGAGCTGTTTGGGATGGATCTCGGGGGCAGGCACAGGAAGAGGACAAATCCCACCCCTTTTAACCCTTTTGCTACTATATAGACACTCACATCTCAGCCTGGCTCACATTACTGAAGCATGTCTGTCTTTTTTTCTCTCTTCATTCCAGACATATACAACGACCACTCTTGTTACAACAGTCATACACCATAATGGTACCATTTTATTCCCGGCGACTTGCGTTTCCAATTTACAGTGAACAATCTTGGCAGCTCAGTCTTTTTAATGGTGGGGTATAGGATCCGTCGGTCACACGGAGAGGCCAGAGCATTACTTTTGTCTGAATGGTTCCCCATGTAGAACGTGCAGAGGCAATAGCTCAATGCAATTCAAATCAGTAACTAGAGCGGTTCCGCAGGGATCTGCTCTGGGACCCCTGCACTTGGTGATTTTTAAAAAAATAAATGGCCTGGATGAAGATGTCGAAGGATGTTTCAGTACGTTTGGAGATGGCTTGAAGGGTGGAGGTGTCATGGATTTGTCGTGGATTGCAGCAGGATTTCAAAGTCCCACATTCCCATAATTCCTTAGTACATCGCTGATCCAGCACCAGCGACCAGGATTTGAATCCCGTGCTGTCTGTAAGGAGTTTGTACGTTCTCCCCATGTGGGTTTTCCTCCAGGTACTCTGGTTTGCTCTCACCGTTCAAAAATGTATCAGGTGTCTGTAGGCCAATTGGGTGTAATTGGGGCACCACAGGCTCGTGGGCCGAAAGAGCCCGTTACCCTGCTGTCTAAATTTAAATTTAAAATTGCTGTTCTCTAGGTTAACCAAATTCTCAACAGCTTTTGGAGTTGAATGAAGGAATGTGAAGCTCTAACCCAGTTAGTTGGCAGGAGGGAATTCCAAAATTTGTAAATATTCTACAACCAGAACTGAAAAAAAGCAATACTAGCTTCTCTAAGAGCAAAATGGTTTGTATTTCCTTCTTTCTCTCCGAATTAGAACTGACCTTCCAGCTTAAGGATGCAAACTCTCACCGAGAACTTCAGTCCAAGGTCGCCTCCCACTCCTCTCTCGGCAAGAGATTGGAGATACTTAATGACTCACATCTGGCCTGTCGGAGCAACAATGTTGAGGCAGCACAGCTCCAGGTTGGGATCAAACTGATGCAATACAATTTTTACAAACTGCTGTTGTGAGCAGTCACCCAGCTTGTTTCCATTTACCCACATAGAGAATTACTTGCAACCATCATTTTGCAGCCTTGCCTTCTCTCAGAATTGAAAGCTCCCCTGTCTATATTTAATGGCTGTCACAACTTCGGGCTGTCCTGAACAAGAAAATGCACATCTCGCAGTAAGGTACAAAATACAGAAGCCGATTTCCACTGGCTTCCCCGCAAAAAAAAAGTGGTAATCAGGGGTGCAGCATTGCTGGCGCTTACCTGGACCATCACTCTGGCACCTCGTTGGGCGGCTCCAGCACTTCCTTGTCGCCATTTTTGGTGAGCCCCACCACCTTAAGAAATTAGCACTGCCCCCCCCCGGTGATAGTGATGTGACGAGATTGTATTAGAAAGTTTCCCAAAGCCCAGCGAGAGAGCACAGTGTTATATGTGTGACTGCGAAACAGAGAAAAACTGCAGTTGCTTGCTTTAGTCAGAAGATTTGGTCCTAGTGCGATGAGGAAATTATCAGAGCAGGTGTCAAGTCTTGAATGCCGTGGACTGACGTTGGTCGTACAATGTGCTCTTGTGTATATCAAGGTGAAGAAATGGGGGAACTGACTGCGAGGCTTCACATAGTAGTTTAGTATTCTACCTTTCACAGTCCGCCTTCCCATGAAGGCTTGTTAGACCCCATGGCACAAATGCTTTCAGGAAAAAAATTTTTAAAAAATGAACTGAAAAGGAACAAAATACAGAGAAATTCAAATGGATTGCCCATCGTCTCAGCCTGATGATGTGACCACAGGCAGGCTGATTCATGTTGCATTACTCACAGCGGGCCAGCAGATAACACAGCATGCAATTAAAATCAGCCTTCAAGTATGAAATGAACATCCCATTCACTTTATCCTCCTAATAAGAGGCTTGAACAAAAAGCATTCCCTTTTCCGGATTACTGTCATTCACAATGACTTAGAGCAGTTTGCACTAATTTCATTCAATTTTATCAATGACACATCTCCTGATTGCAAACTGAGTTATAGGCAGGGCTGCTGCCCTCTGCTGTTATGTTCAGGTACGTCCACACTGCAGGAAGGACATGATTGAATGAGTCCAAAAGAGATAATTAAGGAGACACCATTTAAAATGGGATTGTTTTCTTGCAAATAAAGGGGATAGATGTGAGATAGCTGAACAAGGCGGACTTCTTTCCCCTTGATAGATGTGTTGACATTTTGGGAACATAGATTTAAAAGTATTGGAATGGTTAGTGGGGAATTAAGGAAATTCTTTCTTACCTCAAAAATAGTGGGGATCTGGAACTGCGAGAAGGAGGCAGAAGCCCCATCACAAATAAAACGTCATTGAGGAGGCAGTTGAATTGGCTGTAACCCTAATGATAACAAGCAGAAGGAAATTAAAACCTGCAGTTTGACTAAAGTTCCAGTATCTGATTGCACAAGTACAACCTGATGAAAGAGCGTGCTCCAGTCCTCGGTGCAAAACATGCAGACACACAACCAGACATAACACACACACACACACACAGAGGCAAACAATACATATGCAGGAGAAAACAATATGTATATATACAAATAAAAATTAGAGTCTCAGATGGTAAGTATGAGCAGTTCCTTTGGTCGTTCAGCATTCTCACTGCCTGTGAGAAGAAGCTGTTCCTCAGTCTGGTGGTGCTGGCTCTGATCCTCCTGGATCTCTTTCCCAACGGGAGCAGATGAAAGATGCTGTGTGCGGGATGTTAATAATTTTACGCGCCCTTGTCAGACAACGATCCTGGTAGATCTTGGCGAGTTATCCCCTCTGCCACTCTTATAGCCTTGTGGATTGACCTCTGATCCAATTCTCTATAGCAGCTGGCCAGGACACTCTCAAAAGACCTCCTCCAGAAAGTTGACATGATGGTGGCTGGTAGCGTTGTCTGTTTCAGTCTTCTCAGGAAGTCCAGTTGCTGTTGTGCCCTCCTGCCAAATGAGGAGATGTTGTGTGGCCACGATAGGTCACTTGTTAAGTGGACTCCAACAAACTTGGTTCCCTTTACTCTCTCCTCTGCCAAGTTTTTGGCATGACGTGGAGGGTGGTCATTCCTAATTGACCTGAAGTCCACGATCATCTCCTTCATCTTGTCCACATCGAGACTCAGGTTATTACTCTTACACCAGATCATGAGATTTTCCTCCCTTTCTCTGTCGTGTGACACATCGTTGTTGCTGATGTACAATGAAGGGCTGAATGGTCTCTAGCACAGTAGTGATATTATGAATAGGAACCTATTACACCCTCAAGTCAATTCAAAGCATTTCACAGGCAATGAAATGAAGCAATTATTGTAACATGAAACCCGGCAGCAAATTTGTTCAGACAGCACCCAAATAAATATGAAAATGACTTGTTCCTCAGCCAATCATTTCCTGATGCCTTGTAATCTCTTAATAGCACAGTGAATTAGAAATGGTCTGATTATGATAGCCATTCTTCATTGTGTTGAGAAAATGTTGATCAATGGACTTTTAAAGAAAGAATATTTATATCAGACCAATTAGTGTTTCATTATGAAACAATTTATGCTGCTCTAAAACCAAGTTATACTTAATTACATGAACCCAGCATTGTTTTAATGGACACCTGGGAAATATTATTCTGGGAGGAAATACTCTAGGTGTCAAGCAATGTCACAGATTACAGAACGCTACAGGAAACTTCAGAAACTGTAAGAGCTCTATTCAGAAATAGACAGAGATGCTACTTTGTGGATATTCTAAACTACAAAGAATATAGTGACAGGTAGCAACAAGAAAAAGGGAAATAGGACAAGGCACAAAGTGACAAGTAATTACACCAAATTGCACAGGTTTTTACAGAAATTCTCTTACGCTCAGAATTCTATTATGTTAACCATTGCAATGTTCTAGTTATCCAGAAACTTGCACTGTATTGCATTTATATGGGCTGAATTCAATTTGTGAGGTACGAACATAACTGACATTAAGAAAATTCATGATTTTTTTGCATTAGATTCAAATTTTATCAGCTTCACCAATGTACCTCCAAGGAGACGAATAATTTGATTACAGGAAAGAAAATTATTTTGGAAAATTATTTATTTTGGAACTAATTTCAATGAAATGCAATCATTTTAATAAACCAGAACCCGTGCCAAAGTCAGAAAATCAGAGACTATCATTTACACACTGACTATGTGAGTTCCAATGTTGCTAATGGGGACAGTGTGGGAACCACAAACTTTTCCACACAACCGAGCAGGTAAGGGCTGTGAAAGAGGCAGGTGGGAGGAAGCGGAGTGGGCAGGGGTTAACTTCTGAGGTTTCCGCACCCTCCCACCTGACAGCAGATATTACAGTGGAACCTCCGATGTTCTCCTGATGCATAGCATAAAGATTCTCAATTCCATCCCGTTGACTCCCCACTTTAAGCAGTCATGTCAGGATGTTGCATTACTTCAAAGTCAGCTTCAAACACATCCTTGATTCTTTTTTCAAACCACCTTCTCAAGACAAAACTCAGAATAGTTTGTTTCAGGAGTCTGGCTTCAGACACTCAACCAAAGTGACCACCTTTGGTAGTCGACTGAGAGTAATCAAGGCCCAAACACTAGGGGAGCAGGTTCCGGAGAGAACCTTGACAATGTTTACCTTATCCCACCAGTGAATTTTGAGGTGTTAGGGGAGACAGTGTTGGTGGTACAGCAGGCAAGGTTGAAGCGGGTCACTGTTATGTCAACGTTATACAGGAGCTCTATCGAGAGCATCCTGCCCGGCTGCATCACGGTGTAGGTGCAGTTGCTGAATAGAAATAGATCAGAGGTCAATCCACAGGATCATAAGAGAAGAACACTGAAGTCTCCCTCCCCTCCATCGACGTTATCCACCAGGATTGCTTTCTGAAGAGGGAGTGTAAAAATCATTCAAGACGCCTTCCACACCACACACACAGCATCTTTCAGCCTCTCCCATCAGGAAAGAGATACAGGAGCATAGAGCCAACACCACCAGGCTGAGGAATGGCTTCTTCCCACGGGCAGTGAGAACGCTGAACGGTCCAAGGAACTGCTCACAATAATCATCCGAGACTCTCATATTGTCGAAATATATATATTTATTTGTGTATGTGAATACTTGTCCTGCATATGTTTTATTTTCTACGTGTGCTATGTCTGGCTGTGTGTCTGCGTGTTTTGTACCGAGGACCGGAGAACACTGTTTTGTCAGGTTGTATTTGTGCCATCAAACGTTAATAAACTCAATTCAACTTGACTTAGTTTCAATGAAGCAAATAAACTTCAACTATTCCAATGACAGAACGACACCGATGTTTATAATTATCTAAACCTTTACCATAGACAACCTCCTATATCAGGTGAATGTTGCTAAACATGTCAGTTCCACCAGAGAATTACAATAGTATTGCATTTAACATGTTGAGCCATCCTGCTATTTCAGGAGTATTTCAACTGAAGTGCAATTACCTTAATGACATGATCCCTGCATAACATTTTAAAAGTTAATTGAAGAGTTTATTGCTATCATTAACAGTTGAGCCCCTGTTCACACGGGGAGGCTGAGTAACTGGACATTTTTTTATTCAATGGCTTTCATTTATGCTGCAAGATGTCATCATCTTTATTTACCCCTAATTCCTCGCTTGGATGTTGGTGACTCTTACATGAACAGGATGAAACTAAATGCCCAACAGGTTAGGAACTCATTTGTTTTTGACATGGGTGTACTGTCCAAGGGCTATAAGGGAAAATCCTTAGCATTGTTGAGGTATAGAAGCAGTCTATTAAACCTCCAATGTGAATGGCAACTCTTAGCAAATTAATGTATTCAAGAAAGAATCACTTCTGGTTGATTGGGAAGGATTCTTGAAAACAAGCAAGGATGCTAAAATCAGATCAGCCATGATCTCATTCCAACACACTCAAATAGTCAAATGCCCAACTCTTTCTTGTGCTTTTATGTTCTAGTTTTGCGTAGTTTAGCATAACCTTGATTTTTTTTTAAATAAAAGCCAAAACTAATTATCAGTTTTACTAGTCTCATAAATGGGGACTAATCCAAACAATCCGTTTGACTCAACATATCTCAATCCATCCCAAATCCCTGATTACTAATGGACAGTTCAAGACAGGTGAACAAAGGAAGACACACAAGCCAGAGAGAGAGAGTCAGAGAGAGAGAGAGAGAGAGAGCGCAGAAAAAAAATCGAAGAGAGCAGCTTTGTGATGCTGATATAGCGACCCAGGGCATCACATTACAGACTGGTTAACCCTTCATAGCAGCTCTCTGTACTGATCTTCATGTTCAAACTCTGAATTGGTACTTGCTGATTTAGCAGATCTGTTTTATTCTTGCAACCAAGAGCCCACCTTATCCTGTAACCCAGTGATTCTCAATTTTTTCTTTCCAGTCATCTACCACTTTAAGTAATTCCTAGGCCATCGGTGCTCTGTGATTAGTAAGGGATTGCTTAAGGTGGTAAGTGAGTGGAAAGAAAAAGTTTGAAACCCACTGGTATAATCGTCCCTCATTGACTCGTTATGTGCGCCGTTTCATAATGCCAAAGGAAAGGGGCCAATAATTTTTCTCAAGCAAAATATTTCAGTAACAATTGGGTCTAGAGCAGTGATTCTCAACCTTCCCTTCCCACTCACATCCCACCTTAAGCAATCCTTTACTAATCACAGAGTACCCGATGGCAGAGGGAATACTTAAAGTGGGATGTGAGTGGAAAGAAAAAGGTTGAGAACCACTGCTTTAACATTGGATCCAACATTGGGGTATCATTTAAAAAAAACATTTTAATGGTTGTAAATGGAAGTGTAAACTAGAATGATAATGTATTGGACAGACTAAATCAGTACTTGTATTCTGTTGCAATTAAAAAAATATACATAAAAATGATCCCTCCATAATCCAGAATTGTTTCAGAAAAATTGGGTTGGGAATTTTCCATCTGATTCGGGGGAACAATTAATAAAATTATGTGATTTTCAATTTTAGCTAGCATGACCTTGCAGTGATAATGAGGAACCTTCATTTCTTCAGTCAGAGAGATGGATACGTGTCTAAATTGGAACTCCCATAATGAATCACTTTCATTACTGGATCTCATTTATTGTTTTTATCATTTGTATACCCAGGAACTTATGAGGTTATCCTGGGCAAACGTTATTTTAACAACGAACTAACTGGTCCAGTTATACGACTTTGAAGATGATGACATCTATGATGTCATCAAACCCTCTCCTCCAAAAATTGACATTGTAGTGAAATGAAGTTCATGTTGCTAACAGGGGATGTCTGAAGCTTCACAATTAATTCTGGTCAAAGGGAAAATTAGATCATTTAGTGGAGCATTGAGCTTATGGGTTGTGAAGCCCAGTTAGCAGCCAAAGGATTTTGCTTTCAGCCTTTGTTTCAGCTCAACTTAAGGGGCAGCATGGTTAGTGAAGCGGTGAATGTAATGCTGTTACTGCACCAGTGATCCGGGTTCGAATCCAGCGCTGTCTGCAAGGGGTCTGTTCGCTCTCCCAGTGTCTTCAAAATAACATACAGGGGTTGTAGGTTAATTGTGTATCATTGTGGGGCAGTCGAGCCTGTTACCGTGCTGAATGTATAAATTTTTTTTTAAAACTTGAAAACGAATCAGTGAATCCGAGGTTTAGTTACAACTGAGGCCCGAGCCGAACATCTCGGCGTGTGCACATCATGTAGTTTTGTGCACAAGTACTACAGTAGCCTTACTCTGAGAAATATTGATAGTTTTTGTCAAAGTTCTTGTAAAACACGTCCCCCTTACAGTGCAGTCCTGTGAACCTTTAAGGCTGAAGAATGGTTGTAGCTAAATGCCACGTTGCAGCAGATACCCAGCAAGGAGCTGGCCTCAAACTGACACAACCATCACACACGACTGGGAGTCAGTTAAACAAAAAATCTGTAGATGCTAGAGTCAAATGCAATGCACCAATGTGCATAAGCAAGGTCACCCAGCATCCTTAGGAAGTAAAGGGTTACTAATATTTTGGGCCTGGATCCTTTGTCTGGGATAAGCAAAAACATGTAAGTGTCTGAATAAGAAGTGGGGTGGTGGGGAGAGGAGGAGGAAAGTAGAAGAGGGAGGAAGGGGCAGGGAGAGGAGCACCAAAGCCGGCAGTCAGCCACTGGCCAACTTGTGAACATAATCTCAAAGCAAGAGAAACAAAGTTCTGCCATGCTGACACACTGCCACCATTCATGGCTACAATGACAGAGCCCATCCCAAGTTTATGACAGCCCATATATGAGCAGCACAAGGGGAAAGATCTATTGGAGCTTACAGAGGATAAGCCATGGGCTTCAGAAATGTAAGTTGTAAATTGTGAAGAAACTGGGATCCAGGTGCTTAAAATTCTCTTGTCCACAGTTTTGCATTGGAAATGACTTCCTTGTTATCAAAATGCTTTGTAAGACACCCTGTATAAACTAATGAACCAAATATCTGTGGTCATCCATGGGCCATTGTCATCTGTTGTTTGATTAGAGTCCAATGAAGCATCATGGAGTGTTCGCTATGTTAAAAGTACTATATCTATAGATAGAACATCTTAATATCGAGATTAAAGAGTGAATTCTAAAAGATTAGCATAATCTGACGTGACACTAATATTATACTGTCCAAAATTTGGGACTACAGAATTCAAAAACCCAGGAATCCTGATCAATGTTCATCATTTCCTTCTGAGATGCTTGTAAAGGTGGTAAACAGACGCTCCCTCAGTTCACTGCCAAGACAGATAACTCTTTGGAACCAGACACAAGTACGCTTGATTGCACGTTGGGAGTTGAATAGAGCAGTGGGTCCCAACCTTTTTCTTTCCACTCACATACTACTTTAAGTAATCCCTATACCATCAGTGCTCTGTGATTAGTAAGGGATTGCTTAAGGTAGGATGTGAGTGGGAAGGAAAGGTTAAGAATTACTGCTCTAGATGCAATTGTTACTGAAATATTTTGCTTGAGAAAGATTGTAATTGGCCCATTTCCTTTGGAGTTATGAAACTGTGCACATAATGAGTCAATTAGGTACAATTACAACAGTGGTTTTCAACCTTTTTCTTTCCACCTTACTAATCACAGAGCACCTATGGCATAAGGAATACTTAAAGTGGGATGTGAATGGAAAGAAAAAGGTTGGGAACCACTGGAATAGAGGGTACATCCAGATGGAAAGTGTGATGAATGGCTTCATCACGGCCTCATATGGGGGCACAAAACCTCCTGAGTGGAAAGCCCTGCAAAAGGAAGTGGACACAGCCCAGTACATCACAGGCAAAACTCTCCCCATCATTGAGAAAACCTACATGGAATGCTGTCATCAGAGAGCAGCAGAAGTTAACAAGGATCCACACCACCCAGGACATGACCTGCTCTCGCTGCTGTCAATAGGAAAGAGGTACAGTGCCACAAGATGTACCCCCACGTTCAGGAACAGTTGCTGCCCCTCCACCATCAGGCTTCTAAACAACACTCATTTAAGGACTCTTAACTTGCACATTATTTATTGCTGAATATTTATTTTTTTTCTGTTTACATTTCTATATTTGTTTGTATGTCTCTCTTTTGTGTACATACCTTTATCCAGAGTGCAATTTACAGTTATCAGTAGTAGAAATTCTGCCTGGACCACAAGTAAAAGAATCTCAGGGTTGTATGTGAGGTCATGTATGTACTCTGACAATAAATCTGAACTTTGAACTTTGCTGGACTACAAGGTTCTGTCTGAAGAAGAGGCTGTGACCAGGGTCATGTCGCTGCCATTGTGATGCAGGGCATCTCATAGATATTTTCAATGGAGGGAAAGTCAGAACTTGTGATGGGCCTGACTGTATTTGCTATCTTCTGTAGGCTTCTGCGCTCTTGCACACTCTAATTTTGATAAGCTCTACTGCCCCACACCTTTTGTTTTGGACGGCTCTGATGAAGATTTGCAAAGCTTCATCTGGAATTTACAAACCATTCATCACCAGTCTGCTTAGAGTTCCTGATGTCCAAGGGAATTAGGATCTGGTACACAGAAGACTCAAAGAGTTGCTGGGCTAAGTACTACCTGCAATTCACAGTGCCTTCATTGATTTAGAAACATTTGGCTTGAAGGGAGGCAACTTGAGGGCTGGAACTTAGGCCATAAACATCCCTGGTTTCTGCCTTGGCAATAGGTTTTCCAAATTTCCTCTCCATTCATCGACTCTGCCCCCTGCTACCGTGGAAGTGGACAAGTCATGGAGCAGTGAAACACACACAGTGTGCTTTCAGACATCTGGCACCTTGATGTTGCCAAGTGACTAATTTGCTAATTCAATGTTAGAGCATTTATTGAAAGGAGCAAACAGATGTTCTGATAGATTAAAATCACCAGAAGAATGCTAGTTCAACCAATAATTAAAATTTACAGCAAATTCTGAGCATACATTCATAATTCAGGAACAGTGTCAGGTACAGACTGGAGAATTTGCACCGGTACTTAACTTTCCCAATCTCTACTGTTATCTATTCAGTGTGGATTTGAAAATGTTCGATCCATTTTGTTTCCACCAATACCAAATTAACTCATTTTCTATATTAATTTTCTTGATAAGAGAACATAAGGTGAAAAATCATACATAGTCACAAGTGTACATCTGCATTTCCATTTCCATGTGCAAATGTAGCAATTTTGATATTAATTATCTCACAATTTGAAAGAGATCCCATAACCACTGCTCTCCCACCTCCGAGTCAGAAGTGCTATTCCTCAAATTGTATTCCATGGAATTGAACAAATAATCCAGGCCAACAATTTTGTGGAATGTTGGCAGAGTTGCACTGTGGCAGGCAAAACCATCTGGTTGAGACTTGGAACTGAAAAATCCATGTGCCCTGCTGGGCAGTTATCCCTAAACTCTGGCCAAAGATTGCCCATTGCCAATGTAGATTCAGTGCAAATTGTTAGGTAAGAGTGCCAAAGGACGGGAACTCCAAGCATAAAGCAGGTTGAGATCCAGAATCTTAATTGAAAGACAGAGTTGGAAAAGTTGAAGGAATAATGAAAGGGTTAAGAGAGAATTTCTGAATGCAAGTCTGTGAAGAAAGCTTTACTTGGTGAAGGGATTTAGTAATTTGGAGGTTCTGAGGAAAGATAACAGAATAGAGTGGAACTGAATAAAGAATTGAACAATATGAAGGATTTTGAAGATGATAAACTGCAGTTGGAGTTGAATAAAATTGATGAGTGATGCATGGCCAAGACAGAAAGATCTGAATAATAGTCGTGGTAGTTCAGCCCCCAAACTTCTCTGCTATTCATTAGAGATCATGACTTGACTGATTCTGGCTTCAACACTTTCCAGCCTATTGCCCACTCAGTTTCCCTACAGCCCAAAATTCCATCAGCCTTTACAGTGCTCTGGAGCAAAAAAACATCCCCTCACTGTTAACCCTGCCAGCTCCATCATCCACTGAGTATAGGTCCAACCATCTCATAATGAAAATTCACCAAATCTGTTTAGTGAACTTTCTTTAAATTGCTTTTGATCTGTAAGGAAATCTGTCCATAAATAAGGGGGGGGGGGGGGGGCAATCAGAATGGACTGGCATTTTACCTGCAATAGTCAAAAATTGTTGGAGAAGCTCAGCAGGTCACCCAGCATCTATATGAAGTAAAGGGTAACCAACGCTTTGGGCCTGAACCCTTCATCAAAGGATGAGCAAAAAGCAGACATGTAAAGCACAGAAGTCTGTAGACACTGTGACTGAAGTAAAAACGTGATGCTGGAGAAACTCAGCAGGTTAAACAGTGTACTTTATAGAGCAAACAAACACAAAGATACATCATCAACGTTTCAGGCTTGTGCTATTCATCAGGGTATCAGCAAAATGTAGACAGGCTCCTGAATAAAATGGTGGGGGAGAGGGGAAGGGCAGGGGGATGAGCACAGTCCCCAAGAGAAGGAGGGCACACCAGCAAACAAGGGAGACTTTGTGAATGGAGTGGAAAGAGAGTGGAGAACTACAGGTTAGAAGACAGGAAAAGAGGGAGAATGGGGAGTGGGCTAGCAGAAACTAGAGAAGTTGATGTTAATGCCATCCGGTTGAAGAGTGCCCAGACGGAAAATCAAGTGTTGCTCCTCAGTTTACAGGTGGTATTGGTTTAAAAGAGCATGTCAGCATGGGAGTCGGCGCAGAATTGAAATGGTTGGCCACTGGGATTGCGGTGCAATCAATGACCACTCGCAGACACGAAGCGAGAGTCAAAGGTTCTATTGATCAGAAGAACCAGAAATCCCTCTACATGCTGCTGGCTCATGTCCAAGGCAGGTATGAGGGAGACGACTAGGGCTCTCAGCCTTTATTAGGGGATCTTATGGGGAGGAGCTACAGGTACCGAAGGCGGGTCAGCCTGCCCAGCCAAGTGAGGACGTGCCCCCAGTACCTTGTTCCATCACTGGGATATCCCTGTCACTGATGCAGACAGAGCAAATGTGCTCAGTGAAGTGAGTGATCTCCCGGTCTGCATCCAGCCTCTCCAACGTAGAGAAGGCCACAATGGGTAGACAACTCCCCACGGATAAACAAATGAAGAGGGTAGGGGGACGGCATTTGATATGCGTCCTTAGAGAAACGGCAAGCTTCTGAGTAAGCACAGACTATTTTTGATCCCAACACTTTTTATCCTCTCCACATTGCTGATGTGACTTTCAATCATTTACACACCAGGAATAATTTTATAGAGGCCATTTAATCTACTAACCTGCACGTTTTTCAGAACATGGGAGGAAATTAGATCAATGAAGGAAGCCAATATGGAAGAAGAGGCAAATTCTGATTTATTGTCATGAACAAGGCATTAAAACTGGGTGTTTCTGGCAGCATCATCGAGCAACATCTTACAACATTACTATAAAAAGTAAAAATAATGATGCATGAAAAAAAAAGTAGCAAGACAGGGTAAATTTAGCACGAGAGCTGAAAATATGGGCAAGATTCTCATGAAAGGGAAAGATTAGTGAGTGAGGATTGAGGGGTGGTGTTCTGAAGAAACCAGTCAACGACCTTTTGGAAATTAAGAACACAAGTTTTAAACTGCGCTGAGAGTCAAATGGACAAGAAAGAAGTAAGTGCAACTCAAGTAAAAAGTTCACAATGAATGCAGATGTTTATTTAAATTGAGCTAAGAAAGTTTTGATTCATTCAGGGGTGACCAGAGGAAGTAAGAACGTGCATACAGTCAAAGCATTTTACACACCTGTACAGTCAAACTAGAATTGTTTACTGTCAGGTCTGTCAAGTACAGTAAAAAATTTTGTTTTGTCTGCTCCAAATCTCTCCTTTTTCCAAAAAATAACCCAGTTTCAACAGACTCTCCTCATAACACTATTCTCCAGCTCTGACAACAACCTTGAGAGTCTCCTCTGCACCCTCTCTAATGAAATCAGATTTAATCTTGCACAATGATCACCATAACGCCACACAGTACTCTGTATTTGACCTGTTTTATTCTAGTATGATTACACCACGTTCTTACCTCAGCGACCAAAGCCAGGTATCCAATAAGATAACTACTTGCCATGGACATCTTTTCCAGAATCTCATTGTTCCTTCATGTCTCTTCCATTTATTTCAATGCCGCACATGCTCATGTCATAGCCAATACCACGTAAAAGTCGACCCCCTATTTTCTGGGCCTGGCCACCCACCTACCAGAGTTCCTGACAACCCAACAAAGGACTCTCGCTTCAGCCCCTGCCACCCGCCCCTCTGAGCTCCTGATGACTCGTATGGAGACTTAACACCCGGTCACAGCTGCCAGCCCATTGGAACTTCTGACACCCTGAATGACGTAGGTACTCACCATGGTTAAACATAAAACACGTGTACTAGTCGACCCCCCAAAAACTTACCCTAAAAATTGGACCGCAATGTATGGTGCACAAATCCTGGAGAAGCTTAGCAGGTCACGTAGCATCCACAGGGAATAAAGGGAAACCAACGTTTTTTATCAGCCTACACCTGAATAGATAGTTGGGGGACCCCCACCCAATTATTCTTCCATTTATTGTCCATTTTTCATCAAATGAACATTTCTTCAGCTGGAATTCCAGCTGCTTCTTTAGTACCAAATGAATAATTCCAATGATATCCTCCTATCATCTAAAACATTCTTCATCATCCAGTTCCACCATCATATTAAATCCAATGTTGCCAGAATCCATTGGCAGCCGTCAGGTGGCACCCGGGCTCAAGACAACACATCCAAGAGTGCAGAAACATGAAGTAGAAAAATAATCGGGGCTGAGGAAGATGCCACATGATGGTAGCAGCGGCTACTGGTTTACAATCATGAGAACAAAGTGTGGGGTGGAGAGGGGTTGGTGAAGAAACAGTTAATGTACAGAGTTGCCCAAGTGTTTCAGCAATACATGGACATTTAAAATTGATATTTAGTGGAAGCTGCAGCCAGGACTCCTTTAGGAACTTTAGTTTGGGACAATAATAGGCGAGTTCCAAGAAAAAGAGGTTGATTTTTCTTTTTGCAAGTCAGTAAACTGGAATTTGAAGTGGAACTTTTGGATTTGGTAGTGGGAGGTGGCGTAGACAGATGTCTCTGCCTGAATCCCTGACAGCTTCAGTATCAGCCTTGAATTGGAGTATGCCTCATCCCTGGGGAGCTGAACTAATACTGACAGAGACAAGCTGCGAGAGGCAGATAGAGAGGGGCAGCCCAGAGCTCTGTTGAAATGCTGCTTGATAATTCCCGCAGGACCACCCTGTGGGAGCTCATTGGTGGATTTTTTAAAGTATTCTCTTCATGCTGCTGTGTTGGAAGGAGTAATGAATACGGGGTGGGGGTGGGGAGGGGGTAGGTGGGGGTGCAATATTACCCATGCCTCATGGCAGCACAGAGGGCCCAGCCACTGGCGTGGTCCGGTTATAGATGTTGCACACGATCTTCATTAAACCTTGAGGAAGTGCCCTCGGCAGAAGCTGCATGTCCGTTCAGGAGGAGAGGAGAGACAGGAATTTAGCCCTTTGTGTGGTTGAATCCAACTTCTGCCACTGAGAACGTATTTTATTCTGCAAGCTGATTTTGCCGGAGTTGTGAAGCGATGAATGCAGTGGCTGGATATTCTGAACTGTTTCTCGTGGTGCAAATGCAGCATCAAGTGAGGGAAAGAGAAGCAAAAGAGAGCACCTTCAGAGTCAGTAGGTGTTTTTATAGTGACTCCGGCTCCATTGGGGGGGTGAGCGGGGAGTGGACTTACCTTTTTATGGAGAAGGCCTAAAAGACTGTTCCAGTGTTGCTTTTATGGAGAGCGGTGCCAGGTTCTGTCCTCCGGAGCTGATGGAAGCAGGGCGACTGGTGCTGTAGCACCGCCTGTTAATGTGACGCCAAGCATATGAGCTGAGAGGGAAAGCGGCCTATACCAGAAAATGGCAGCCTTAGAGCAAGTAAGAACGATGGGTCACAATATGTGCAAGTAGTCTTAGCGCGCAGGCAGATACCCTGCGCGCCGTGATTAGGGCCGTGCACACATCAACGGTTTTAAAAATCGCATTCCTGGGTCCCGGGCTGGTGATGTCATCATGACGTCATCAGCCCGTCCCTTTACAGCCGCTTGCAGTGGCAGTGCCTTTATGTAGAGGGGTGGAATGAGTCACTCCACCTCTGAGACTAATCTCAGGACGGATCAGAGTTCGTGTGCACATGGAAGTTTTGTGCAGGTAGGTTAAGTGATGTACAGGTGGAGAATATCTCCACCATAAAAAGTCCTAGAGAGTGTCTGTGGATTCGCCACCAGCGCTCCCGCAGCCTCTGCAGCCGCACAGACTCCTGTTCGATCCAGTGCTGCTCAACATTCCAGCAACCTCCTTTGTGGAGTTTGCACACTCTGCCTATGACCACGTCGGCTTTCCCTTAGGTGCTCCAGTTTCTTCCCACATATGCCAAAGGTCTCCAGTTTTGACAGGTTGTTTGCACATTATCCCTAGTGTGGAGGTGAATGGTGGTATCTGGGGAAGTTGGACGTAGAGGAGAGTAAAATTAGAGTAGTCTAAGATTAGTGTGAATACCGTAAATGCCATGTATAGAAGGATGCGGTTAAAGGCAAATCAAAAAATTTTAATAATAAATGATAATTTAAAGGTTTACATTTCACTTGGACATTTTAAAAATAAACAACTGAGACAGGCCGTTTAAAGCCGGTACAGAACCGATAACAGTCGGACCTGGCAGATGGACCCCGCGGAGGAGTGCTGAGACTTCGCCAATAACTAACGGGACAGGTGTGAGATTGCATCGGAGCAGGTAGGTAGTTACGTAGGCACCACCCCACCCCACCCCCCCACCCGGCTGAGAGAGTTATCGATTGTGCCCCCAGCTAAGACTTGCTGTGATGCCATCCCTGGCCTCACCTTACCTTTCAGTGTCTCGTGTCTTCTGCTCAATCCCCTTTCTGAGGCAGTCTGTCAGACACCTCGTGACAAAGAAATGATAAAAAGTACTTTCAGAACTGGGACACTTCATTGCTCTTGTTTAATTAGTCCACTTGTCATCAATTGTAGCTTGAGGATCCCCAAAGCCCTTACCATTGAAATCTTGCTGTGAACTGATCCTACCCACTTAATATCAGAGTCAGATCAGGATTTATTTGGATCTGTGCAGGTATGAATTAAGGACCAGAGTAAAGCACCAAGTCTGCAGACGCTGTGGTTGTAGCAAAAACTCAGAAATACTGGAGGAACTCAGCAGGTCTCGCAGCGTCCATGGGAGGTAAAGATATATAACTGGTGTCTTGGGCCTGACCCCTTCTTCAAGGAATGGGAAGAACCCACCAGTGGATGAATCAAAGAAATGTCAGGGAAGGAGTTCAGACTATGAGACAAAAGGTGATATTTGGATATGGAGAAGAGACCAAGAGAGAGGAAGGGCAAGAACTGATAAGGGGGCGAGAGGGTGGGTCAGTGAATGCAGAGCTGGGAGAAAGGAATGTGTGATTTTTCCCTTCTGAAGTGTCTCCCTACCTTCCAAGAGTAGCTGTTCACACAGGAACGACCAAACCTCCAAATCTCTGTATCACACCGTGCCTTTAGACAGAATACCAGAAGTGCAGTAATTAAGGAGGCGGGACTTGCAACGCCACTGCAGCATCATTGACCTCGATATCTGGCATGCATGGGACATACAGCGCTACTGCGGCGATGTTGAGTGAGACATGAATCGCGCATCATCAATACGTGATACTCATTATACCTTTGTTCACGGAATGCCTGCAGTTAACTTAAGACTGCAGGCTTCCCGGGAAATTTACGATGGGTTGAGGAGGTAAAATATCAGAAAGGGAATGACTCCTTATTCCCGTTCTGATCTTTTCACACAGACTGCATTCCGCGAAAATGGCAATAATTTCCTGGAATGCAGCAGCTGTGTAAAAAAATATAAGAGAGAGAGACAGCTACAGGAAAGGAGACATGGTGTGGGGTGGCTGTCAGAAACCAGAGAAGTCGATGTTAATGCCATCTGGTTGGAGGGTGTCCAAACGGAACATGAGATGTTGCTCATCCAATTTGCAGGTGGTCTTAGTCTGCAGGTGCTAGAGACCGTGGGCAGACATGTCAGAAAGGGAATGGGGCAGGGTGGGTGGCCACTGGGAGATCTTTACTATTGCAGTGGACAGAGCCATGGTGCTCACCAGAGTGAAGAACTGGAACACAGCTATACATCCTGTTAATTCACTTGCCACCACTTCTTTGGCTTGGCTTCGCGGACAAAGATTTATGGAGGGGGTAAATGTCCATGTCAGCTGCAGGCTCGTTTGTGGCTGACAAGTCCGATGTGGGACAGGCAGACACGGTTGCAGCGGTTGCAGGGGAAAATTGGTTGGTTGGGGTTGGGTGTTGGGTTTTTCCTCCTTTGCCTTTTGTCAGTGAGGTGGGCTCTGCGGTCTTCTTCAAAGGAGGTTGCTGCCCGCCAAACTGTGAGGCGCCAAGATGCACGGTTTGAGGCGATATCAGCCCACTGGCGTTGGTCAATGTGGCAGGCACCAAGAGATTTCTTTAGGCAGTCCTTGTACCTTTTCTTTGGTGCACCTCTATCACGGTGGCCAGTGGAGAGCTCGCCATATAACGATCTTGGGAAGGCGATGGTCCTCCATTCTGGAGACGTGACCCACCCAGCGCAGCTGGATCTTCAGCAGCGTGGACTCGATGCTGTCGACCTCTGCCATCTCGAGTACTTCGATGTTAGGGATAAAAGCGCTCCAATGAATGTTGAGGATGGAGTGGAGACAACGCTGGTGGAAGCGTTCTAGGAGCCGTAGGTGATGCCGGTAGAGGACCCATGATTCGGAGCCGAACAGGAGTGTGGGTATGACAACGGCTCTGTATACGCTTATCTTTGTGAGGTTTTTCAGTTGGTTGTTTTTCCAGACTCTTTTGTGTAGTCTTCCAAAGGCGCTATGTGCCTTGGCGAGTCTGTTGTCTATCTCGTTATCGATCCTTGCATCTGATGAAATGGTACAGCTGAGATAGGTAAACTGGTTGACCATTTTGAGTTTTGTGTGCCCGATGGAGATGTGGGGGGGCTGGTAGTCATGGTGGGGAGCTGGCTGATGGAGGACCTCAGTTTTCTTCAGGCTGACCTCCAGGCCAAACATTTTGGCAGTTTCCGCAAAGCAGGACGTCAAGCGCTGAAGAGCTGGCTCTGAATGGGCAACTAAAGCGGCATCGTCTGCACCACTATTGCATTGTGAAACACTGCATTGATTTCTGGCACTTAGATCCAGAACCTGGGGCTGAGTGAAGCTGGAATTCAGTGGTCTCAGCATACTAGTGCAAGCAGATGTTCTGCCTCTGGGATATCCTGGCGGGACTCACGCAGTCTGAGTCCAGCTCTCCAAGTGGCTCCAAACATCAACACATTCGCTGACTCTGCAGACAAGAAAGGTTCCAGTCTCAGTGAACCAATGACGATGAATTATTGTCCCTGATTAACTGACAAAAGATGTTCCAAATTCTTGTATGATCAGTACCCTCAGGCCTTTTTTGGAAAGTGTGAGTCCGATACTATGTGCATCTAATTGTTAACAAACTCATTAGGAAGAAACAGGAAAGTATTGGAGGATCTGCAGACCTATCAGAACTGTACTGAAATAGACGTCAACATCCTGAGTGCCATAGAAAGACGTACCCCTTGTGGTGCCTGTTCTAAAGCACTTTACTGCCGACAAATTGCAAAAACACAGCTGCCAATTTATGCACAGCATGCTCCCAGAAACAGCAGTGAGATAATGACTGGATAATCTGTTTTCAGATCAGATAATTGAGCAAGAAATATTGACAACAAAGTGGAGGTAAGATGGGGAAAAACTCAAAGGAACAAATAGTCAGTAGTATACTGAGTCAGGAAGTAGGTGCGAAACAGGGAAAAATATTTTTAAAAAGTTTACTAGCCTATGAAAAGCAAAATCAATTAAATCTGAAAGAACTTTGAAAATAAGAGCAATGTGGTTTTCCAGAGGCAGAAGTACATCAGTCCAGGAACAGAGGCAAACCAGGAAAATAAGATGCACCATTCTAACCCAATGGGCAGAACCACTGCTTTAGAGTCTATGTGAACGGTGCCACAAAACAGCGAATTTTGTGACTTGTTCATGACAATAAATGCTGATTCTGAGTATGGTGATTGAAAAGTCAAAGTCCAATTATAGTACAGTAAAACCCCCGGCACCCACAGGGATTGGTAGATGCCAGTTAAGTGAATTTCCGGTTGCTTGAGATTGCGTGATTGGCAAACTAACCACCAGGGGGCGCCAATTGTAAACGTTTGCATTTTTTTTGCCAGTTGTTTGAGAAGGCCTGTTGCTTGAATTCCGGATAACAGGGCTTTTACTGTACATGAAAACCTGGGACTCTCATTATTCATTGTAATTCCATCCATTTTGTATGAAAATTGTCAACAGGTGGCTTTTCCAGAAGGGCCTTTTTTTTAAAAAAAAAGATAAAATGAGAGCCTGCTTGGACAAAGTCACAGCACCATCTACTGACTCACGGAGTGGCAGCAGGAAGAAAGAATAATGCATCTGCAAGGTTTCCTGAGGGGTCTGGCCTTTTCATTCAGACCCCTGCCTGATGTTTACTCGAACCTTGAAGGGCTCGGGCCAGAAGCATCTTTACCTCCTACAGCTGCGGGATTCCGCCCACATTTCTGTGTTTTTAACATCATCTTCAAGTTTAATTGTTATATTATGATCATAAAATTGTAAAGAACAACTGGACAAAACAGCATTCTTCGGTCCTCAGTGTAATAACATGCAAACCCAGATATAGACTTAGCACACAAGCAGAACATATATAAAAATAAATAAATATTTGTTAAATATATAATATGAGCCATTCATCAGTCGTTCTGCAGTCTCACTGCCCATGGAAAGAAGCTGTTTCTCAGCCTGGTGATTCTGGCTCTGACAGTTCTCTCTACCAACAGGAGTAGCTAGAAGATGCAGGGCGGTAGAGGCCCCTAACGATTTTGCAGTCAACAATCCTGTCATTGGGGCAGGGAAGACCCCCAATGGTCCTCTATGTCTCACCCATGGTCCCTGTAGATTGACCTCCGATCCAATGCACCACAGCAAACATTCCATGCTGTGATGCAGCCAGTCAGGGCGCTCACAATAGAGCTCCTGTGGAAAGTTGACAGGATGGTGGCCGGTCACTGTAGCTTCTTCCTGACAAGCGAGGAGATGTTGTGTGCCCAGGATAGGTCACTACTTAAGTGGACTCCAAGGAACTTGATGCTCTCTACTCTCTCCACTACGGAGTTTGCTCAGTATGATTCATGGTTATAATACATTGAGGTGGCATGATCAGTGTCGGCTGAAACAAGGTTCAATTCAGGAGCGCAAAACTAGATAAACTGGTGCAATAATCTGAAGGGTGATCACCTTGTATTGCATTTCAATATATACTCTAAATAAAATTAAGCTTTATTCAGTGGTTCTCAACCTTTTTCTTTCCACTCACATACCACTTTAAGCATTCCCTATGCCATAGGTGTTCTGTGATTAGTAAGGGATTGCTTAAGGTGGTATGTGGGTGGAAAGAAAAAGTTGGACCCAATTGATTAGTTATGTGTACGGTTTCATAACTCCAAAGGAAATGGACCCATGACAATTTCTCTCAAGCAAAATATTTCAGTAACAATTGGGTCTAGAGCAGGATTCTTAACCTTCCCTTCCCACTCCCACTTCCCACTAAGCAATCCCTTACTAATCACAGAGCACTTATGGCATAAGGATGATTTAAAGTAGTATGTGATTGGAAAGAAAAAGGTTGAGAACCACTGCTTTAGTTTATTTTATATCAAAATTATTCATGATTTATCAGAAACTTTCTATAAACATCCCCCTGACAAACTGAAGCAAGCACCGGCCAGATTTCACCACAACCAGGTGGTGCATTTAAAACATCAGGCTTATTGAGGCAACTTGCAACTTTTCCTTTGATTCTTCCACTCCCAAAGCCGACAGAGGAGTTTGGATATGATGATGCCCTCTGCAAGTTCTGGCAAAGGTTAGTAACTTGAAACAAACTCTGTTCCTCCCACCACAGCTCAGCATGCACAGAAAATGTTGGAACATCTTTCTGTTGGAACAATTCTGCTGCCTTGTCTGTTTAGCAATACCACATCGAGCACTGACTCATTATAGACCTTGGTCCTCCCGTTGGAAACTCACACAAGCATCCACTCCTATATAATTTAAAAAGGATAACCTCTCTGGCTTTGGGCTGCACAATGCTGTGGCAGGAATCCGGTGTGAATCCCTGACCTCAGCTGACTTGCCCCCAGCAAAGGAAATGTCCCAGTAGCAACAAGTTCCATGGCCAGCGACCCCGTTGAGCTTGTTAGCATAGAGCAGTCGCAAATCTGGGGAACTCTGCGCACCCACCGAACAAAGCGAGGGAGAGACTATGTGACGAGAGAGTTCAAGTTTATTACCATCATCCAACTGTAAAGTGGCTCCTTCCCCCTCACCCCACCCGGTCTGACACCACCCCTCAGTTCGACATTGCCGAAAAATCAGAGCGGCCCACCACTCAACCACTGACTCACCATCTGGTATGTGTCGTGGCGCCTTTCCCCCCCCCCCACCTTTAGAACCTGGCTAACCCCCCATGTCACTGCTGACATGGACTCCAAGTAATTTGGTGCTCTCTACTCTCTCCACTACAGAGTTATTGATGTGTAGTGGAGGGTGGTCGTCCCTAGTTCTCCTTAAATCCACATCGGGACTCAGGTTACTATCTCACACCATAACATGAGATTTTCCACCTCTTCTCACTAGTGGTGATGAGGCCAATTGCTGTTGTGTCATCTGAAAACTTGATTGAGGCAGGAAGGTCTGGGGATTCTGTCAAAACATGGAGCTCACGCTGCCTGTTCCCAGCAAGAGGCCCGCACTCACCAGGCCAGATGGAGTGCAGATGCACCAGTTCTCAATTCTCTCGGCCCACCCAGCACCAAAGCCCACAACAACCTCCTCCATAGCGAGAGCAAATTACAGTAATGTGCAGGGGACAGAGAAGGGACTTGCACCTGGAGTAGAAATGTTATCAGTAACACATCTCTCCAGGTGTAATGCAAAAAAAACATCATTAGCAATTGTTTTGTTTGCACTCTTATTCTTGGGAATGTTGAGCACAGTACCTGTGAATGTTGAGTATTGATGGCCAGTACTGGCAGATTATTCAGCCCCCAGTCAGCCACACTGTCTCCAATAATTCTTACTCCGTCTCTAACTTCACCTTTCCTGTCTTGGAGCACGTCATCTCTGTCCATTGGTCTCATCTCTCTCAACTGCACGCCGCCAGCCTTCTGCCCTGACTAAGTCAGCAAGCCCATTCCAGTGAAGGTCATCGAGCATCCGGTGATTGGAACCATGACATTTCATTTTGATTTGACCATCCTATCACATCAAAACCATCCTTCATCACCTCTCCTCTCAGCTTCATGTCAGTGTAAATGCCCTTGTTCATCCTTTTACTTGCACAAATGCAGACAGTGTGTCTCCTGTTCCAAGTTCCCGGCCTGAAAACAAGTTGTTGCTGCCTGTAGCTAAGGTTAATCCAATTTTCAATTGATGGCCTAACTAACGTGTGTGTTTTTTGGTATCTGATTGCTGGATTGGCACCCAGACTACGACTTTGCAGTGATTTTCCCCTTCATCATCCCCGGCCACCGGTGCCCAATGTAGCTGCCAATATGACAGAAGGCGAAGAGCAAGGTCTGGGGCCTGTGTGGGCACTAGTATTGTCTTTCCAAACTGACCAATCTGCTAATCATTGTTGACCAAATGTTTCCAAACTGCAGGAGGGAAAGGGAGGTAGAGGTGGAATGTGGTTTACGTCACAAACAAATTTTAATTA